>NC_138772.1:498397850-498675350 GCF_965119305.1 Pelophylax lessonae | reverse complement strand
CTTCAGCACTGGGGTCAAAGGAATGAGTAGCTGAGTGAGGCTAAGTTCACATGTAGGCCTTTTGGGGTGTTTTTAGGGCGTTTTTCTGCTCAAGGATCAGCTCAAAAAATGCCCAACAAGACAAATCCTATTCAATTCAATGGCGCCTGTTCACATCTGAGCGTTTTGACGTTTTAAGCAAAATGCCCAACGCTCAAAAAAGTTCATGAGCTTCTTTTTGGGCAGAATACAGGCGTTTTTATTTTTTTCCATTGGTCACTTGTCAACCTAAAAACGCCTGCACAAAAACGCCTGTAAAACGCCTGTAAAACGCATGAAAAAACACCCATAAAAACACCTGAAAAAAAGACTAAAAAACACCTGTAAATAGCAACGCCAAGATGTGAACGTAGCCTGAGAGAAACTGAGGGAAAAGAGGACAATTGGAATACTCAAACGTGGATGTTGCTTTGTTATGTAAAACTGTTTAGTTTTTTACATTTTAGAATGGGGTGCCTCACGATTGTGCAGAAATGTAAAGGGTGCCTTGGCTGAAAAAGGTAGAGGAACACTGATATAGACACTCTCTATGGATGGTCGGTGTGCTTAACAGCAGACCAGGCCTTTGACAGAAGATCAACTTTTGTTATTCTTTTAAAGAAATAGCTGTTTGTCTGTGTCTATATATATATATATATATATATATATATATATATATATATATATATGAGTCAATTTTTTCTTTAGAAAAAAATGGAGTGATTAAAAAATTGATTCAAAACCATCCTGGTTAACGTTATATGATGATGTGAGTCCAGGTATGCTGTAATACCTTCATATATTTTCCAGTGGGATTTGTGTTTTTGTGAAACTATGAAACTAATTTGGGAGCATGTGAGTTGTCCAAATAACATACAAAAATATGTTAGCTGAGCTTTTTCAAAATTAAAATTTTCTTTATTATCAGTGGATTTTCCTTTATTGCCTGTAATTCTATCATTTAATCAATATCAATATCTCCTCTTTTAAAAAAAAAAATTCTATCTATCTATCTATCTATCTATCTATCTATCTATCTATCTATCTATCTATCTATCTATCTATCTATCTATCTATCTATCTATCTATCTATCTATCTATCTATCTATCTATCTATCTATCTATCTATCTATCTATCTATCTACAATATATATAAACTGTATATATATATATATATATATATATATATATATATATATATATATATATATACACACACACACACACACACACATGTTTGTATATATTTGAAGACTGTAGACCTTTGAACCGCCAAAGTAAACTTTTTGCTGTTTAGTTTACATATGGACATTACATACCTGGAAAGAGCGTAGGAAGCACAGGTGGCTTTGGAGGTGCCATGCAAAGGATTGTTGTATCATTTAGACTGAGAACTTGACATTTCTGACCTACAGCCAGAATACAATGAAAATTATTACATATAGTTATTTCATACTAGAGTTCTGTTATAACAAATTTATGATAAATTGTTGGTTGATATAACAAAAGTGGTTGTAAAGTCTAAAGGTTTTTTTTTTTATCCTAATGCATTCTCTGTCAGAGAACCTGGCAGAGGACAGTCAAGTGTTGCTTTCTTTATATCCAGTGTTTGCATGCATGATGCATTGCAGTGCTAGTACAATACTTCCATAGTCTGTGCTGCCCATACAATAGCATTTCTAAATCTCTGTTCCTGGTAAGCTAAAGACTAGAACTTACCTCCTACAAGGACTCTGGCTGAAAAGTCAGTCTCATCGAAGAACTGTCCATTGATTGTGATCACTGTGCCTCCTTGCACGCTTCCAGAAGCAGGGAAAATACCGGTTATCTCTGGATCATAGAATACAGGAAAGACATTCTTTGTTTTGTTTTTAAATAAAGGGTTAATAAAAGGGGTAAACTATTATTTTTCTTACCCGCATAGGTCTGGAACATACTGATTTTTTTGAGGGAAGACACATAGTATGTAGAAAGACTTGGTAAACTCCTGTAATGTAAGACAAAAAGTCCTTCAGAGCCACACAAGATGTACCGCTGTGCTATAAATGGTCTATACAGGACTAAAGATCTTGACAATCAGCCTTCTTATGAAAACATTTAGACAGTTATGCTTGTGTCAAAACAACTAGTACTTTGCTAAATCACAGTTCACTCCCTGGTCATCTCGTGCCTCGACTACTGCAATTCCATTCTCATTGGCTTACCTCTACACAGGCTATCCCCCCTTCAATCCATCATGAATGCTGCCACCAGACTCATCCGCCTTACCAATCGCTCAGTGTCTGCTGCTCCTCTCTGTCAAGCCCTCCACTGGCTTCCGCTCACCCAACAAATTAAATTCAAAATGCTAACAACATCTTACAAAGCCATCCACAACTTAGCCCCCAACTACATCACCAGCCTCGTCTCAAAATACCAACCTAATCGCTCTCTTCTTTCCTCTCAAGACCTCCTGCTCTCTAGCTTCCTCATCACCTCCTCCCATGCTCGCCTCCACGACTTTACCAGAGCCTCTCCAATCCTATGGAACTCCTTACCCTTATCTGTCCGATTATCTCCTACTCTATTAGCTTTTAGGCGATCTCTGAAAACCCTCCTCTTCAGAGAAGCCTATCCTACCCACACCTAACAACTCTACCTCCATTTTCTCTATCAGCCCATCCCCCTCGGTTATTGCCTTTTGTTTCACTTGACCCTCCCTTCTAGATTGTAAGCTCTAACGAGCAGGGCCCTCTGATTCCTCCTGTATTGAATTGTATTGTAACTGTATTGTCTTCCCTCACATTGTAAAGTGCTGCGCAAACTGTTGGCGCTATATAAATCCTATATAATAATAATAATCACAGGGGAAACGTTTGTGTAGTTTAGGAACATACTCATTTGGGTTTTAAAAATCCTTACCATATTTTCATTATTACAATTCCTATATAGTACATAGAGTATGTGTATACATGCTCTAAAATTGCTGTCTGTATACTAGACAGTGCAATCAGCATTCTGCTGTGAGAAAAATGGTTACAATTTGCCCAGGATAGAAGATTGCTCGGCAGACAATGTTCAAACTGGTTTGAAAACGTTTTGATCAGTGACACTCCCATAACTTTCAAATAAACCCTAGGGAACCATAGCCATTGGGAGTTAGTCTTTTAATCTTCCTGTTTGGGCTGAATCAGGCATTTTTTTCATACTTGGCATCCAGGTATTCCTACTATCCCCAATCTCAGATGGTGAAAGCAGCACCTTGAATAGAGCTGATAGTGCTGATATGTAGGGATGATCGAACGGTTCGGGTCGACCATCGGTTCGGCCCGAACATTGGGTATTTGAGGTTCAGCCGAATTTAGAACTTTTTGCCCAAAAAGTTCGGAATTCGGCAACCAGAACCGCCCAAAATGCAATGCTTCAGGAAATGGGCTTTAAAAGCCCGTGATTGGACCAGAACCATTAGCAAAAGCCAATTGAGGGGGCAGGAGAATGCTAGGAATGTGATTGGAGTGACTAGGGGGTCCCTAGACCAATCATTAGTGAATACGCCCCCCCAGTATATAAGATCGCCCCCGCCATATTCCTAGCATTGTTATACTGGACATGGAAGAGAGTGGAAGCAGTTCTGTTCATTTTACTTTAAAAGTGTCATTTAGCTATTTATTAGTGTGAGGAAAGGGATATCTAGTGTAGTTAGAGTGCTCCTTTACACTTAAGTTAGCTTCAAAAATTTAGTTTCTGTAGGGAAAGTGTTAAGTGTAAGGGGACCGTAGTGTAGTGTAGGGTTAACTGGCAGTGACTGCTATGGCAGGGTGACAAAACCCTTCCATAGCAGGGTGACCGCTATAGAGAAATGATCATTTCTCTGAATTGCTTCGGCACACCCATATGGCTTCTCACCAGCCAAGCATTTTTTATGCTGCAGGGGCTGCCACTGCCAGTGCTTTTTTGAGGACATGTTTGATGTCAGACATGACATCTGAACATGTGTATAGGGGGTATATATACACATATATGTCTGTATATATACCCCTAGACATATATAAGTGTGATAGTAGCAGAAATAAATGCTTGCGCTAATGAAATCATTTACAGTAATATATTTCTGCTACTATCACACCTATATATGTCTAGGGGTATATATTCAGACATATATGTCTATATATACCCCCTATACACATGTTCAGATGTTTTGCCTGCCTCAAAAGAACCCAAAAAAATGCCAAAAAAACGCTAGCGTCAAAAAAAAAATGCCCAGGTGTGTTTTTGCTGGCATTTTTTGGGGGGTTTTGGAGGCAGGCAAAACATCTGAACTTGTGTATAGTGGTGTATATACACATATCCATATATTTATATACACACCTAGACATATATAGGTGTGATAGTAGCAGAAATATAAGCTTGCGCTAATGAAATCATTTACAGTAATATATTTCTGCTACTATCACACCTATATATGTCTAGGTGTGTATATAAATATATGGATGTGTGTATATACACCACTATACACAAGTTCAGATGTTTTACCTGCCTCAAAAGAACCCCAAAAAATGCCAAAAAAACGCTAGCGTCAAAAAAAAATGCCGCGGTCTGTTTTTGCTGGCATTTTTTGGGTTTTTTTTGGAGGCAGGCAAAACATCAGAACTTGTGCACAGTACCACTATACACTAGTTCAGATATTTTTCCTGACTGCAAAGAACCCAAAAAAATGCCTTCTATTAAACCGGCAAGGTGTTACAGCAGCAAAGCCAACCCCCTGTCTGAAAGTTTTCTAATACAAACGATCTTTTTTTTTTATGGTTCTGGACATGCTACAGAGCTGAAACTTCACATGTACACTTTTTAGACCCCCCAGATCTGAAATCCAAAGTAAAAATCAAAAAATCTCTTTTTTTTTTTTTTAAATGTTTTCAATAATTGGCTTTTTTATCAAAAATGACAATTTTTAAGAACCTTTTTTGTGTGATTTTGTGTCTGGGGGGTCTAAAAGGTGTACCTGTGAAGTTTCAGCTCTGTAGCATGTCCAGAACCATAAAAAAAAAAAGATTGTTTGTATTAGAAAACTTTCAGACAGGGGGTTGGCTTCGCTGCTGTAACACCTTGCCGGTTTAATAGAAGGAATTTTTTTGGGTTCTTTGCAGTCAGGAAAAACATCTGAACTTGTGTATAGTGGTACTGTGCACAAGTTCTGATGTTTTGCCTGCCTCCAAAAACTCCCAAAAAATGCCAGCAAAAACACACCTGGGCATTTTTTTTTTTTTGACGCTAGCGTTTTTTTTGGCATTTTTTGGGGTTCTTTTGAGGCAGGCAAAACATCTGAACTTGTGTATAGTGGTATATATACACACATACATATATTTATATACACACCTAGACATATATAGGTGTGATAGTAGCAGAAATATATTACTGTAAATGATTTCATTAGCGCAAGCATATATTTCTGCTACTATCACACCTATATATGTCTAGGTGTGTATATAAATATATGGATGTGTGTATATACACCACTATACAGAAGTTCAGATGTTTTGCCTGCCTCAAAAGAACCCCAAAAAATGCCTAAAAAAACGCTAGCGTCAAAAAAAAATGCCCAGGAGTGTTTTTGCTGGCATTTTTTGGGGGTTTTTGGAGGCAGGCAAAACATCAGAACTTGTGCACAGTACCACTATACACAAGTTCAGATGTTTTTCCTGACTGCAAAGAACCCAAAAAAATGCCTTCTATTAAACCGGCAATGTGTTACAGCAGCGGAGCCAACCTCCTGTGCTGAAAGTTTTCTAATACATACAATCCTTTTTTTCTGGTTCTGGACATGCTACAGAGCTGAAACTTCACATGTACACTTTTTAGACCCCCCCCCCCAGATACTAAATCCAAAGTCAAAATCAAAAAATCTCTCTCTTTTTTTTTTTTTCAATAATTGGCTTTTTTATCAAAAATGACAATTTTTAAGAACTTTTTTTGTATGATTAATAGTTAATGGGGCATGACCCAGAACCCTAGGCACTTTTTAGGGGCATTTATTGGGTTTTAGGGCTTAAAAATTTTGTTTTTTGATTACCGAAGTTCGGGTCCCATTGATTTCAATGGGGTTCTGAAATCCGAACCGAACTTTTGGGAAATTCGGGTGTTCTGGTCGAACCGAACTTTTCAAAAGTTCAATCATCCCTAGTGATATGGAGCATTCTTTCTTGTGGAAATATGTGAGCTGCAATGTGTTATGTAGAGTGCAACTCACCGTCCATATTGGTCATCTAAAATAAAGCTGATATTGTGGTGGCCTGTACAAAAAAAAAATCAACATTGCTTAGACCTGCCTGTCTAAATACATTCCACAAGAAACACTCACATTCATCTACAACTTACCAACATAGGTGCCAGTAGCATGGCAAACCATGGAGCCATAGTCACTATATGGACTGTTCAGTTGTATTCCATACCTACGGAAGGAAAAAAAAAAGCTGCATGACTAGGGGATTAAAGATGATTTGTCTCCATTCTACTCTGACCATCACTCTCCTCCTCCATTATAAATAACCACATGACCACAGATTGGAGTTAAATGGCCATAGCAGCCTTTTATTAACAAACTGTATACATAACATGTAAATAACACGTTAAACCCAGTTTTTTACTGGAGCCTCAAGGTCCCAGTAGGCATCAAAGAAGGAGGTACCTGCGTCCAACTTAATTAGGCCTCCAGCTGCCACAGCACCGGCTTGAAGACAACCAGTCGCAGGTACCAACATACCAACTACTGCGAGCCGTACCTCAGACGGGTCCCTACCAAGTATAAGTTTGCACCATCTGGGAGCCGTACCTCAAACGGGTCCCTACCAAGTATAAGTTTGCACCATCTGGGAGCCGTACCTCAGATGGGTCCCTACCAAGTATAAGTTTGCACCATCTGGGAGCCGTACCTCAGACGGGTCCCTACCAAGTATAAGTTTGCACCATCTGGGAGCCGTACCTCAGATGGGTCCCTACCAAGTATAAGTCTGCACCATCTGGGAGCAGTACCTCAGATGGGTCCCTACCAAGTATAAGTTTGCACCATCTGGGAGCCGTACCTCAGATGGGTCCCTACCAAGTGTTAAATCTATGCAAGAATCACGCGCACTGTACTGCCCAAAGACTCCAGGAATATTAATGCCATATATCCCAGAAGTCTTCAGGCATTAAGCTCTGAGCTATTGTGATATTTCCTTCCTCCTCAGACAACATCTGCTATGTCATCCAAGTGTGTAGGTAAATGAAAGATTCCCTCACTAGATCGCTGGATGCACATGACATTGACATATAGTGGCTCATATTTAAAGAAGCCAGATAGGAAAATGAGGTCAAATATGCCAGTAAACAAAAAGTTGGTACGGAAAAGACAAGGCAGTAGGAAAAGTTCAGAAGAATACAAGATTTTGTTGGACAGAATGGAACGGTAAGTATGATGTTAAAAATTGCAATATTATAAGATCTTTATCACTGCTTTATTTGGATTTTTGAATAACTGCTGGGACTAGTTGAACCTTGTCAAGAGACCCTTGGCAAAAAAGCACCAGAGAGTAACTTTAACCACTTCAATACCAGGCACTTTTACCCCCTTCCTGCCCAGACCAATTCGCACTTTGAATGACAATTGCATGGTCATGCAATGCTGTACCCACACAATATTTTTATCATTTTGACCTTTTTTTATCATGACAGATAGAGCTTTCTTTTGGTGGTATTTAATCACACCACTGAGCTTTTTATGTTTTGCTAAACAAATGAAAATTGACCGAAAATTTTGAAAAAAAAAAAAAAAAGTTTTTCTATGTTTCTGGTATACATCTTTGAAAAAAGTAATTTTTATTTTTCAATGATGTGCGCTAATGAGGTTGCACTGACAGGCAATGAGGTGGCACTGATGAGGAGGCACTAATATGCAGCACTGATGGACCCTGATAGGCAGCACTAATATGCAGCACTGATGGGCACTGATAGGGAGCACTGATATGCAGCACTGATGAGCAGCCTTTATGGGAACTGATAGGGGTGGCTATGATGGGCACTTACCGGTACTGATGGGCAGCACTGATGAACACTGATAAGCAGCACTGATGAGGGGGCACTGACAGGCTTCGCTGATGGGCACTAAAATGTAGCAATAATGGGCACTGGTGGGCATCACTGGCAGGCACTGTTGGGCATCACTGGGGGGCACTGGCGGGCATTGCTGATAGGGCTGCACTCATAATCATTGGTGCAGCCCTATCAGCACCGGCACTTCCTAGTTACACTGTGATCACCTGTGATTGGACACAGCTGATCACATGGTAAAGAGCCTATGTCATAGGCACTTTACCCCAGGGGCATGCACAAGCGGCATGTTGTAAAGGACATCATGTGACGTCCAGTCACAACAATCAAACCTCCGCCCGGCTGTCATTTTGCTATAGGGGATGAGGTTAGAAGGCATCTAAAGCCCAAACTTTTTGGATAGAGTAGGAAGAGTTAAGCTGGCCATACATAGATTGAAATTCAGCTGGATCACCTGAATGTGTGGATGGGGGTATCGGGTCATTTTGTTTTGTTCAGCCACCTGGCTAAATGAAAAAATATAGATGCTTGCATGGGCAGCTTTAGAATTCCCTTGTCAGGTTTTTTTGCTGTTTGTGTCCCCTCTGGAGAGACTCATTGTGTCCGTTTTTTTCCTGATCACCTTGATTACAGGTATTGAAAGTAAGTAAAAATTCTAAATTATGATATGTCACCATAACACTGTAAGTTATTTCCTTCTGTGAAATCTTGGAAATTTTCCAGTGGGGACTCTGGTTGTGATGACAATTGTCCAAAGGTGACCATAGATGGATCGAAATTCAGCTGGTTTCAGCAGGTTGAATGAAAAAAACTGAGCCATATATGTCCAGCTTATGGCAGGATTTTGCCCACTTTGGTGAGAAATTCTCTAACTTTTTGTTCCTCCATCTACAGCGACCAAGACTGCAATAACCAGTGAGGGACTGGGAACCTTTAGCCTAGGGAGGACCAACTAGTCCTTTCGTAGTAGGGACAGATTTCTGTTGGCTAAACAAATGTACAAGGCCAAATGTGCCATTGTTCCACTCCAATCCAGCTTGAGTTTCTTCAAAACTGCATAATGTATTTTAGAAATTTTACACCATAATCCTAATAACACCACTTCTTTCATGCTATAAATTTTTCTGTAGCAAAGTACTTACAGTTTATCGGACTTGGGTTTTAGTAACAAACAAGGCATTCCTCCAGCATACACCCTGTGATATAATGAAACATGATGTTAAAATCTGAAAGAATGTAAACTAAAAAAAAAATGATGATTATATGAAACAAGGTAATCAAAGTAAACAAAATCTAAGGGGTGGGGGTGTATTTGAGGGCTATTTTCATCTGTGATTGGTTCGTGATGACCTCAGAAGTGGTTTAGGTGTAACTTTGTTTTTGGATATCACACAAACTTTGTTTACTTTAGTCGCCCGATCAGGCAAATTATTTTTAAACACATATAATGGAATGTTGCAATGATACAATGTAACTTTCAGAAATAACTGCAATAAATTGATGATTAAGAGACGGTTCACACTGGGGCGACACGACTCCTTACTACTTCGGGGGCGACTTCTGCATTACCATGCACCACGACTTCGGAGCGACTTGCAGGGACTTTACATAATGGAAGTCTATGCAAGTCGCTCCGAGGTCGCCCCGAAGTAGTACAGGACCCTTTTTCTAAGTCGGAGCGATTTGTGTCGCTCCTATTAGAACGGGTCCTGTAGCGGTCAATGGACCGCGAGGGAGCGTGACTTGTCAGGCTGACAAGTCGCCTGACAAGTCACGCTAGTGTGGACCGGCTCTTAATAAGTAAGCAATCAAAAAAAAGGAATGATTGGTCGGAGTAGAAAATCAAAAAAATTCAACCAAATCAATTTGAATTTTTCTATCAATCACCCTCTGCTAATTCAGCAAAATGTAATAGAATCCACTTTAATAATAAGTGATTATTCACAAACTGATGTTATTCATTTTCAGTGGTATGGGATGGGAGTTGATCAGATCAGAGACTACAAGGCCAAGATCTTCCCCTGTCTTTACTGAATTTTTCATTGTAAAATATTGAATTGGATCCCAGAAGGGAGAGAAACCTGCTCCCTTCTACCTGTAAATCACTGTGGATAGAGTTGATTGTTTTACCCTCCAATTGCTGTTAATCGCCAGTGCTCACAATCTTCTACAGCGGCATTAATAAAGGAGGCTTTGTGAATCGTGAGTTATGAATGAAAATATATAAGTCTTGCCTTAGCACCCTGACATTTCTCCCATTGGAGCTCAAAGCTGCATTACTGCCATAGACATCAGTAATTATTTTGCCAACAATGGTGATCATGGAACCTGCAAATGAAAATATATGTTCTGTCATTCATTAAGCACAGCGATACATTTAGTGTATATGTCAACTTTTTCCTTACACAAATGGTTATTGGGAAGGTAATAAAAAAAACTGACACTTACATATGAAAAACTAATGTGTATATATATATATATATATATATATATATATATATATATATATATATATATATGTATATATATATATATATGATGAACTTCATACAAGAATAGCAATAATGTGGTTACAGTTACAAATTGTAAAGGTTAGAAAACATAGTAGTAGTGTACCTTAATATCAGTTATGTTGCCATGAGGATTAGTGAATGGTACCGATATTCAGTGGTTTGCTTATCTTTCAGGTGTAGATAACAGGTGTGGAAATTCAAGATTATCAAGTTTTGTGCACCATAATATTTTTCCAAACAAAAAATACACTTTACCCATAAGCGGTACATGCCATATTTTTAGACTATACTTTTATAACATTATGGGGCCCAGGAGTGGGGGGGGGGGCAAGAGTCTGGCTCCACAGCAATATCTATGTAGTAATAGTAGTAATAGTATTATCCGAGTAGTTCATGTTTAATCACTGGAGTACCACCCTGTATGTAACTTTTCAATGCCAGGCCATATTTTAGTTTTCAGCACTGTTATAGTTTGACTGACAAATACTCAATCATGCAGAAATATACCCAAATTAATTTCATAGCAATTTCAAGCCAAAGAGAGTTTTCTTTAAACTTTTTACTACATAAGGGAAAAGAGACCAAAAAATTAGAAAAAAAAAAATTCACTTACTTTCTGTTAAAATAAAAATGTCAGGAGAGTAAAAACAACCCCAAAAGTACCCATTTTTGGAAAGTAGACACCCCAAGGTGATCTAATTTCTTTGCCACAATGGCAACGGAAATAAAGAAACATATTGGTGTTCAGAGTGTTCTGATTAAAAGCTATACTGAAAGCACTTAGTTAAAATAGTCACTGCACCCCAGACCGATATTTCAGTTTTGGGAGCAGACACCAGGCACACTTACCCACATACATTTTGTGCTATGCTCTCCTGCCATAGAGTGTCAGTCCCCCTGCTGCATTCTTCATAACATAAATCATATGCAACTAATCACCGGGAACCGCCTTGAAACAGTGGCATCAGATGGGCCTGGAAATTTGGCAAAAATTTCATCGCCAGTGTCTTTGCGATAAGAGGTACAGCCTACATACCTCCACGCAATATTTAAATATTGTTGTTTAAATTATTGTTGGGTTTGAAAGCGTGGAGCTTGGTAATGGTGCACTCATTAATGTACAGCTCATACCCAGTGGTAGGAGGAGGTGGAGGCAGTTAATGTAATGGACACCTTCATTGGGAGGATGGAGATGAGGCAGTAAATATTTAGAATAATATGGCACTTTTCCACTGCATGGAACTGAACGGTTTGGTTCGCTTTTGTGCTTTTCCACTGCTGGTACCGCATGGTATGGTGTAGGAACGGTTCGGTACGGTACGGTACGGCGGTGCTTTTCTACTGCATGGAACCGAACGGTACGGCTCTCAAAAACAGTACCACCTCGATTGTGGTTCCAAGAGGTACCATACCAGGTACCATATCCCACAATCCTTTGCATGCAGTCACTACTAGCCACTGATTGGTCAGAGAATTCGACCCACCCCGTTGTTATCCCACCCACTTAACTTTAGTACTACTTTAGTGGAACAGCAAACCATACCGTACCGTACCGAACTGTTCCAACACCATACCATGCGGTACCAGCAGTGGAAAAGCAAACCGGGCCAAGCAGGGCCGAGTAGAGCCGAGCCGGTACTTGCAGTGGAAAAGTGCCTATAGAGGCGAAGTGGGTAATATACAGGTCACTACAAATAAAGAATGAAGGTAAGATGTACAGAAATGGAGGTTGAAAGAGTTAAAAACAATCTCACAATCAAATGCTTACCTGAATTTAATACTGCCCATAATCTCTTACTAAGGAATAATTCATTTATTTATTCATTAGATTGTTCTTCAGAGTGGAGAGTGGGGAGGGCTGTCCCACATGTAGCTATGTTTCCAGGCCTTGGGCCTGAGGTGGGTCTGCCATTAGCACCGGTAACACTCCCAACATATTTAAGTTGTGAACCTAGGTGTGAGAACTGAGACAATGACCATTCCGGGCATCTTTGGTTTGTTTTGTTTATTGTATATTGCGGATGGGAGAAGGGAATGAGTGGGATACTCCTCTGGCTCAACTAGGTTTGACTGGGACACTGTACAGAAAAATGCCTATTGGCGCTGTATTGACGCCAGCTGAATGCCGACTAGCGCTTCCTGGTGCTAAAAGATACTGTGAATACTGAACTTGTGCTAGAACTTCGACTTTAACTTGTTTGGTAACTCAGAAGATCCAGGACTGTAGAACACTTGACTCCTGACACTCGATGTAGCTCAAAAGTCACTGAACAGCTCCCTCCAGCCCTTCACTGGCTGAGGTAGCTCCTTGTCACTGCTTGTGCTGCTGCAACTCTTAACACTGTGCACTGCTCACTGTACACTGACTCTTCAGGGCCCAATCACTGGTACCCCCTTTACACTTCAGGGTTCTCTGACTAGGTACCTCCTCTAACACTTCAGGGTCCTCTGACTAGGCACCCCCTTTACAGCTAGCTCCTGGATCCCTGGAACCTTCTCTGGAGTGGTCCCCTCTACACTTGGCAGACCCCTAGGGGCAGTTCACAGTACTCACGACCTTGGCTGGCTTTCCTGGAACTGAACCCCTCTTCCTTCACTGGTCCTCGGCATACCGGATCCTCTCTGCAGCTCAACTCAGCATTCTCTGGATTCCTAGGCAGCCATCTGGAACACACGATCCTTCTGACAGGAGAAGACACAGCCGTACTCTCCCTCCTGGGACTCTGCTTCCTGAGTCATGCATTCTCTCAAAACTTATACCCACTCCCAGAATCCTCTGCGGCAGAATCTGCCTTCTGGGGTAGATACAGGCCTGAGTGTGTCTCTGATTGGGTTTCCTCCACTGCCCAATGAGAACACTCTCATGGAGCCAGTAGGGAGACTCCCCTCTCATGCAGAAACCCCTGGGAGGCCCACTATACTTTTACCTAGCACCTACCTGTAGGGTGCTACACACATAAACACTAAAGTGTTACATTCATGATCATTGTGATTGGCCATAATAGCAATCATAAGGTACAGAACCACAACTGACTGGCCCTGTACATTGTATTTGCGTTCTGAGCTGTTTATTGACAGCTCAGTCACTCACAATCATTGGGCTCATTTGCTACCCAGTTGTGTTTTTTGCAGTGCCTTTTATAAAAGGCACTATAGAAATACACATCCATCTCTGTGTAATTTTTTTTAACCGCTTTATGACTGCCCGCCAGAGTTATACTGTGGCGGGCTGGCGCTCCTGCGCGAACCGGCGTAACTATATGTCGGTCGCACGCAGGAGGCTAGGGGGCGAAATACCATACACATAGTTCTTCTAGCATGGTGTCTTTTTTAACTAGTAAAGATGACAGCAAATGAGCTTGAACATTAAAAATAGTCAGCTCAGCAATTCCCATATTCCATTGCTGACAAGTTCCCTTTAGTTACTGTTTTAGGATGGCACAGGTTTCCATAGTGCAGATTATTAAAAAGGGGATTAATAAAATTTGAATCCCTGTTACATATACATTTCTCCCTGTAAACCACAAAAAAGTATTTATCAGCTGATAAATTAAAATCTAATTTTATTATTTTATTACATACCTGGTGGTCCACTTAAAGGTGATATACTATCAATACCAGGGGTATAGGACTGATCAGTCTGAAAATGAAAAAGACAACCTCTCAGGAGTTGCTCTTGGAAATACAAAATACATTTTAATAAGTAGTGTTGATGTATCAGGATAATCACAACATATATTTGAATTCTGTGCTCACAGTAAAAAAAACAACAAGAACACAAATTTGTAATTTGCCACCTGTGCTAGAAAGAATATACTACACTACAGCTTACAGACTGTAATCATAGAAGAGGTGAAGTTTAGAATCCCTTGACTTGTGCCCAGTAGCCTATCCTACATGGGTGCAATGTTTGCCAGGCATACGAGCCCCGAGGGGATTGACTAAAGTAAAGGTTCAGAAATTCTTAACATTCACATGTATGCTGTCGAGGCAAAGGTTAAGGACACTGTTAACACCTATGCAAACGTGACAGTGCCCTCAACCCTTGTTGGAAGGTTTTATTTTATTATTCTTTATATACTGTAGAAGGGCAGCTTAACACACTAAAATTGTGCCAAAGTAATATTTAGGTGCTTTGGCATCTTCGCCCCATCATTCTATGCACTGTGCTGTATATTTCCGGCTCCACAACCCTTCATTCTGTACACTGTGCTCAGAGATGTATAGTAACTAAGTAGAACTACTTCACTACTGTACTTAAGTACCGAAAGGCGGTATCTGTACTTTCCTGGAGTAGAATTTTTTTCTCCTATTTCCACTTTTACTTCACTACATTTTTTCAATGATTTCAATACTTCTACTCCGATATTTTTTTTTTGTGCTGCATAGTTACTCGTTACTATTATAAAAATTACCACTGCCAGAACAAAAAATGGCAGGTTTCATGAAGCTCAAAACATGTGTATTATCAGCGCATACGAAAATAAATGCTACTGTATGTATAAATAAAAGCTGCATTTGAAATAACAAAAAACAATATGATGTTCAAACTTTTGACTTCTTTCTTTAACCTGCTGCCATCCGCGCTACAGCCTATATACGGCTGCAGCGCGGACTCGAATTTTCTGGAGGCCGTTTTTAAACGGCCTCCAGTGACACGCCCCCCGCGCGCTCCCGCGAGCGTGCAGAGGGGAAAATCTGTGTCGGCCGTGTCCCTTGGACACGGCCGATCACAGATCGTGGTGAATGGCCAATCACAGCGGCCATTCACCACGTGATCGGGCCGTCCAATGAGCGATGATCTCATATGTAAACATATGAGATCATCTCTCATCGCCGGCGCTCCTTCCTCACACAGAGCCTGCAGTGTGAGGAAGGAGGGGGAGCCTCACAGCGCCGGGGACACACAGCGATGTAATCAGGGCACTGATCACCAGTGCCCTGATTACTAAAAGGTAAAAACATACACACAGTGCCCCCCCATCAGTGCCCACAGTGCCCGCCATCAGTGCCCCCATCAATGCCCACAATCAGTGCCCATAGTGCTGCCAGTCAGTGCCCATCAGTGCCTGCTCATCTAGGCACTGATGAGCACTGACTGGCAGCACTATGGGCACTGAGTGTGGGTACTGATGGTGCTGCCCATCAGTGCCGCTCATCAGTGCCACCCGTCAGTGTCCAGTGCCATCCGCCAGTGCCCATCAGTGCCGCCTATCAGTGCCCATCAGTGCCGCCCGTCAGTGCCGCCTCTCAGTGCCCAGCAGTGCCACCTCTCAGTGCCACCTCTCAGTGCCCAGCAGTGCCACCTCTCAGTGCCCAGCAGTGCCACCTATCAGTGCTCATCAGTGCCGCCTATCAGTGCCGCCTATCAGTGCCACCTATCATTGCTCATCAGTGCGGCATATTAGTACCTCCTCATCAGTGCCCATAAGTGCCACCTCATCAGTGCCCATAAGTGCCACCTCATCAGTGCCCATCAGTGCAGCCTATCAGTGCCCATCAGTGCCGCCTCATCAGCGCACATCAGTGAAGGAGAAAATTTTATTTTCAAAATTTACTCGCAGAAAATAAGAAAAACTTTTTTTTTTTTTCAAAATTTTCTGTCTTTATTCTTTGTTTTTGTAAGAAATAAAAAACCCAGAGATGATTAAATACCACCAAAAGAAAGCTCTATTTGTGTGAAAAAAATTATAAAAATTTCATATGGGTACAGTGTAGCATGACCGCGCAATTGTCATTCAAAGTGTGACAGCGCTGAAAGCTGAAAATTGGCCTGGATGGGAAGGGTGTTTAAGTGCACAGTAGGCAAGTGGTTAATAACTACATAACACAGTACTTCTACTTTTACTTTCAGTACTTGAGTAGGAATTTTTTTTAAAACTACTGGTACTTTTACTTTCAGTACTTGAGTAGCAAAATTTTTAAAAAAACTACGTGCAATACTTAAGTACAAAAAATGTTGAATACTTTAGTACTTCTACTCAAGTCACTTTTTGATCGAGCACTTGTACTTGTACTCAAGTATGGGTTTCGAGTACTTTATACAACTCTGACTGTGCTGTACATTTCCTATTCCACACTACATTTTATTCTATGTACTGTGCTGTACTTCCTATGTACTTCCTATTTTACACTAGCTATTTTTGCACACTGTGCCGTATATACCCCCTATGCTATCTCATTTTATACTATGTAGGTCACCTCAGCTTTTATTTAACCACATTCCTTTAAACCACATCCAATATTCAGCACAATGAAAACCACATCTACTTTTCACCATGGTGCTGTGCATGCCACATTTTCTTTCTGTAAAGTAATGGGGCTCAACCTATGATTTTGCACACAGGGCCCCTGCTTTCAGAGAATGCTACAGCCTGCACCTAAAAAGACAAAAATAGTAAAAGGTCTGAGGGACAAAAAATATCAGGAGAGACTGATGGAACTTAAAACAGAACAGCACCCTAAAGGGGAAGTTCCACTTTATGTCCTCCACCCCTTTCCACTACTATATTTGGCACATTACATTTTTTATGGGGGATCGGCTACCTAGTTTGGATAGGTCGGCCCTCCCTCTCGTTGCCCACAGCCTTCTGGACGCATCACAGGTCCCAGAAGGCTGTGGGACCATTCACATGTGCAGTGGGAAGCCAGCTGTGAAGATGCAAGTAGTCACAGCTGGCTTCCCACAGTAAACCTGCCAGTGCCAGGGACCTGAAGACCTGTGAAGAACTGGTCCAAGTGAGTGCAGCGCTGGATCCTGGGACAGGTAAGTGTCCTTTTATTAAAAGTCAGCAGCTACAGCACATTCAAACTTTAAAAAAAATTAAGTCTGGCTCCATTAGGCATCTTTTTCTCTTGCTCTTAAAAGGAGTGGCCTCCTATGTGTCAATGGCCTGGCTATGCCATTTGAGCTAGAGGAACTATTAGTGGCCAATGCTGAAAAGTCTGGGAGCATGGGAGCAGAAGCATTCTTGTCCTTAGTACTTCTTATGTCTCTTGGAGACACTTGCAAGATCTTATCACTAGCCATTACAATGGGTTTCCATGTTACAATAAATGTTTAATTGATATTAGTTTGTAGAAAATACAGCAGAAGGAATACACTCAATGGCAAAGAAGAAAGGAAGCGTAAAATTCTAAAGACATGTTTAGATAAATATAATAATAGCAAAGACAACATAGAGGCAATTTACAGGATGGAGATAAACACAGCCTGACTTTTTTGTTGCATGGATGATTTTTACAGAGGTCACTTTAAAGCGGAGGTCCGGCCTCGGGGTCAATTTTAGCTAAAAATACCCCAGGGACAGTCAGGACTAGTACATTCCATAATGGATAGCCTCTGAACTGTCCCGGGTTGCACTTACCTGTAAGAAGAAATACTTACCTTGAAAAGTTCTTCTCCAGCGCTGCCATCTCAGGTGTGGGCAGCTGAAGCCGCAGCGTCCCTATTCGTGTCCTCTTCCGTGACGTCTGAGTCCCACTATGCACTGCACCGGTCCCGCTCGTCACTTCCGGTGCAGGCGCGGCATGCCCAGAAGCTGTTTAGCGCTTGCACCGGAAGTGACGAGCAGGGCCGGTGCAGGCGCATTGATTCCTTGGAGCGATGACGTTCAGCTCCCAGGAATCAATGCAAGCAGGAAGTGATGGCGTGGGCCGTGGCCGCAGAGGGAGGAAGAGGAAGGAAGGTGAGTATATTTTCTTCTATAATAAGGTAATTTACCAAAAAAAAAAATCGGCAGTATCCATTTCTTTTTCAGGTTGCAATCAGCAAACGGATGGCCCAAAATCGATTTTTTCGATTTTGAGGCCGGAACTCCGCTTTAATCCTCAAAAGTGCAAACACTGTCTTATGTCTGTAGCTTTTCTGCCAATAAGTAGGTAATGGAAACATCAAACTATTTTTGAGAGTTCTTGGTTATCCTCCCCATATATAGTATCCACTAGTGTGGAGTTCTTTCTGATTCTGTCAATAGTGTTGCTGCACTATGATGAATCTATGTTGTGGAACTTAATTGAATTACTGATTGTTCTGTAACGTTTCTCAGCGATGACTGCTATATACCAGAACAAATTATTGTTATTGTTAAAAGTATTTATCTATTTAAAATAATGTTATATGTATTTATTCATTTTTTTTTTTTGTTCTGTATTGTAAAGGTATTTGTGTTGTGTTTTGTTTGCATATGTGTAAGAAAACAAAATGTCAATTAAATAAAAAGTATTTCTTTAAAAAAATAAAAAAATTATATATATATAACTATATTTGCAAGGGTGAACCCTCTGATATGGCAGTTGAATATGTAAAGGATACACCACAATAAATGTAAAGACAGGTTCTTATAATGTTCCCATTTCAATCAGTCTGCATTCCCCTTTTCTGGTATTTCCATAAAAATGGCTACACTGTATATATGAGTATATATACAGTATCTCACAAAAGTGAGTACACCCCTCACATTTTTGTAAATATTTTTTTTAGATCTTTTCATGTGACAACACTGAAGAAATGACACATTGCTACAATGTAAAGTAGTGAGTGTACAGCTTGTATAACAGTGTAAATTTGCTGTCCCTAAAAATAATTCAACACACAGCCACTAATGTCTAAACCGCTTGCAACAAAAGTGAATACACCCCTAAATGAAAATGTCCACATTGGGCCCACAGTGTCAATATTTTGTGTGGCCTTCATTATTTTCCAGCACTGCCTTAACTCTTTTGGGCATGGAGTTCACCAGAGCTTCACAGGTTTCCACTGGAATCCTGTTCCACCCCTGCATGACGACATCACGGAGCTGGTGGATGTTAGAGATCTTGCTCTCCTTCACCCTCTGTTTGAGGATGCCCCACAGATGCTCAATAGGGTTTAGGTCTGGAGACATGCTTGGCCAGTTCATCACCTTTACCCTCAGCTTCTTTGGCAAGGCAGTGGTTGTCTTGGTGTTGTGTTTGGGATCTTTATCTTGTTGGAATACCCAGTCTCCAAAGGGAGGGGAAAATGCTCTGCTTCAGTATGTCACAGTACATGTTAGCATTCATGGTTTCCTCAATAAACTGTAGCTCCCCGGTGCCAGCAGCACTCATGCAGTCCCAGACCATGACACTTCCACCACCATGCTTGACTGTAGGCAAACACACTTGTCTTTGTACTCCTTACCTGGTTTCTGTCACACACGCTTGACACCATCTGAACCAAATAAGTTTATCTTGGTCTTGTAAGAATATTTAATAATAAATATCTTGCGCTCGTACTTAATTATGTCAGAATATTTATACTGCTCTGAATATAGCAGTGTATTTATTTATGGTTAATAAGCAAAGATCTGTGCGGAAGGAGAATCTCCACTTATGCCATAAATCAATGTCGTGAATTCTTTTTAATTGATTAATTTCTTTTTAAAAGCATATACCAATCTTAGTGAGTACAGTCTAAAGTATGGAATATATATAAAAATATTTATTCTCCAGACATGTAAACACAATATATGATCAAACAAGAAGTGACACATAAAAATAACTCTACATAAAATACTAACTTCAAACAATCAATGCAATGTGATGTTTAGCTCAATAATGAAAGTGAAAGTAAAACAAAGTGAAATGAAACAAAGTGAAAGCAAAACTAAAGCAAGATTACCATTTCTTCCCAGGTATAGTATAAGCCATAAATTAATGTTCTATATAAACAGACTACAATGGTCTGCGTAATCACATAGCCCAAAGTCATTTCACTGCAGGTGAAATGAGAATAAGCCATGCAAAACGGAAGACTTAAAATTGCAAATAATGCACTGAATCTGATATTAATAAAAATGTATAAAAACAAAAATCAGCTTTTTAGAGAAAAATCTACCATGGTTTATACGGCTGGGATTGTAATCTCATTACCCTTAAATATGCAATATAAAACATATAAGGAAGGAATAAACAATTGTTGAATAAAATCAAATAACATAGCAAGGCATAATTACCATACTTAAGATAGCCGCTAGCTTCAAACGGGCGTTACCAGAGTCCTAAGATGGATGCCAGTGAGGGAGGAGTTTCCTCCAAGTTTCAGATGAATGATGTACAAAATGGAGTATGTCTGGATGAGTCTATCGAGTAATGTAATAGTGTGTGTGATGTAAGTGTATTGTCTGATGGGCAGTGTAATGTGTGTCCTCTCTCTCATCTGGGTTGGTCTTTTATATGGTAAGAACAAAGAGCTATAAAAATTACCATAAGTTAAACCCAGAGGGATGAAACATTATCCCAATTGGTCGGGATATTCTATACCTAAACTGGTGAGGTCAGAGACACACCTTTTTTGATAATTAACCCAATACTTGGTATAATAAAATTAAATGATGATTTCCCTATGTGTCTATATGTAAGAATAATCATAAAACACATATAAAACTTTGTCCAGACTCCCAGTACATACATAAATGTCCATCTGTATCTCCATCATTCACCTTGGCAAGTAATGCCATTTCAATAATTATATTATTTAACACAATATAATATTTTTATATGGGAATATCTAAAATTATCTCAAGACTGCACCTGGTATTTTGTCTACAGAGGGCAGTATCGTACCGTTCATTAGATTTTGTATTTAACATAATTAAAACATTTTGTTATCTGATGACCTATTGACCTCTAGCTAGTCAATAGCCATTACTTATTTGGATTGTGACATAACTGTCAGACATCTAGACTAGGATAGGAAGATCTATGATACCTCTGAACACTTAGACACAAACTTCTCTGAAATGAGGTAATTAGTGACGAGATACACATGTCTTTACACTTATTAGAAAAAGAATTCTAAGTAAGATTACTACTTCAAGAATATAAACCCAAAATGTGATATAACATTCCTAAATATATATGTATATGCCTTACATAATATAATGACATAATTATGGCTAATATCTTCTCACATATAATAATGTATCTATAAAAACTTATATGGTTCATCTTTAAATGTCTGCTAGAATATACTGGGGTATTGTCCATTGTTAAATACTTATAGACAGACTGGCACTACCATCCCCTTAACATCTGTTATCTGATAGAGATGTCAATGTATCACCTTATTTATGACAAAAGAAAATAGAAATGTCTGCTGAAATTATAAGACCCTATTGTTGAAATTCTATGTTCTCTTGTAAGCTTGTAAGAGACATTTTGTTTAACAAGTATATATGAACTTTGTTTGACCTTAAAAACAAAATGGAAGACATGCTGCACCATTCAGAATCTTATATGCATAATATGAATATACATGGCTTTTAAAATCATTTTTATTTTACCCATTATTATTTGAATCACACCCAAAAGTCCCGACAGTCTCACCAGACCACAGGACATGGTTCCAGTAATCCATGTCCTTAGTCTTCCTAATGTTCCTGTGCATCATCTTTAGAAGAGGCTTCCTTCTGGAAAGACAGCCATGCAGACCAATTTGATGCAGTATGCGGCGTACAGTCTGAGCACTGACAGGCTGACCCCCCCACCCCTTCAACCTCTGCAGCAATGCTAGCAGCACTCATACGTCTATTTGCCTAAGTTAACCTCTGGATATTATGCAGAGCATGTGCACTCAACTTCTTTGGTTGACCATGGCGAAGCCTGTTCTGAGGGTAACCTGTCCTGTTAAGCTGCTGTATGGTCTTGGCCACCGTGCTGCAGCTCAGTTTCAGGGTCTTGGCAATCTTCTTATAGCCTAGGCCATCATTATGTAGAGCAACAATTCTTTTTTTCAAATCCTCAAAGAGTTCTTTGCCATGAAGTGCCATGTTGAAATTCCAGTGACCAGTATAAGAGAGTGAGAGCTATAACACCAAATTTAACACACCTGCTCCCCATTCACACCTGAGACCTTGTAACATTAATGAGTCACATGACACCGGCGAGGGAAAATGGCTAATTGGGCCCAATTTAGACATTTTCACTTAGGGGTGTACTCACTTTTGTTGCCAGCGGTTTAGACATTAATGGCTGTGTATTGAGTTATTTTGAGGGGACAGCAAATTTACACTATTATACAAGCTGTACACTCACTACTTTACATTGGAGCAAAGCGTCATTTCTTCAGTGTTGTCACATGAAAAGATATAATAAAATATTTACAAAAATGTGAGGGGAGTACTCACTTTTGCGAGATACTGTATATAGATTACAGCTAGTGAAAACCCAATATTCAGTATCTCAGAGAATTAGATTATTACATAAGACCAAAAAAAAAAAAGAATTTTTAATACAGAAATGTTGGCTTACTGAAAATTATGTCCATGTACAGTATAGTATGCACTCAACACTTGGGCTCCTTTTGTATAGATTACTGCATTAATGCGGCGTGGCATGGAGGCAATCAACCTGCGGCACTGCTGAGGGGTTAAGGAAGCCCAGAATTATTTGATAGTGGCCTTCAGCTCGTCTGCATTGTTGGGTCTGGTGTCTCTCATGTTCTTCTTGACAATACCCCACATATTCTCTATGGGGTTTAGGTCAGGCGAGTTTGCTGGCCAATCAAGCACAGTGATACCATGATCATTAAACCAGGTATTGGTACTTTTCGCAGTGTGGGCAGGTGCCAAGTCCTGCTGGAAAATGAAATCAGCATCTAAATAAAGTTGGTCAGCAAAGGGAAGCATGAAGTGCTCTAGAATTTCCTGGTAGAGGGCTGCGCCGACTTTGGACTTGATAAAACACAGTGGACCAACACCAGCAGATGAAATGGCTCCCCAAATCATCAGTGACTGTGGAAACTTCTCACTGGACCTCATGCAACTTGGATTCTGTGCCTCTCTCCTCTTCCTCCAGACTCTGGGACCTTGATTTCCAAATGAAATGCAAAGTTTACTTTCATCCGAAAAGAAGACTTTGGACCTTAGCCCAGATAAGAGGCTTCTGACTTTCTCTCTGGTTCAGGAGTGTCTTGACGCAAGGAATGTGACAGTTGTAGCCCATGTCCTGGCAACGTCTGTGTGTGGTGGTTTTTGAAGCACTGACATTAGCTGTAATCTGCTCCTTGTGAATTTTCCCACAAATTCTTAAACGGCCTTTGCTTCACAATCCTCTCAAGGGTGCGGTTTTCCCTATTGCTTGTGCACCTTTTTCTACCACACTTTTTCCTTCCACTTAACTTTCCATTTATATGCTTGGATACAACACTCTGTGAACAGCCAGCTTCCTTAGCAATGGCCCTCCTTGTGGAGGATGTCAATGGCTGTCTTCTGGACAAATGTCAAGTCAGCAGTCATTCCTAAAGGCTCAAGAAACCTCCACAGGTGTTTTGAGTTAATTATCTGATTAGAGTGTGACACCATGAGTCTACAATATTGAACTTTTTCACAATATTCTAATTGTCTTGAATTTTGGGTTTTCACTAGTTGTAAGCCATAATCATTACAATTAAAAGAAAGAAAGGCTTGAAATATATCACTCTGTGTGTAATGAATCTATATAATATACAAGTTTCACTTTTTTTAAATAGAATTATCGAAATCAATAAACTTTTTGATGATATTCAATTTTTTTGAGATGCATACCTGTATGTATATGAAAAAAAAAAATTAAATCTAGCTCAAACTTAATTTTACCTACCCTGTGTTAAGCAGCACCAGGTGCGGTTTGTCTGTGCTTCCTTGCTCCTGTTCCATCTACTTTACATTCAGCTTAGTGGAATGCTCACTGACAAGTATACCTAAGTGGGCCAAATGGGCCCGCACTGTCAACTTTCCTTAAACCCCTATGACTACCTTAAAGTTAGCCATGCACAGTGTTAGAAATGCAAAGTGATGGATTCAACCAACACTTATAACCAACAAATTGATTCAAGTGGTTTGACAGACTATGAGAGTTAGGTTTTATAATGTTTAAAGTGGAACTCCACCCAAAAGGGGACATTCCCCCTGTTTGTGACCCCCCCCCCTTCTACTGCCACATTTGGCACTTTTTGGGGGGGAAGCGGGTACCTGGTTCTGACAAGTACCGCTCCAACTTTTGGTCAGATTGTCGAGGCGATCTGAGCAGAAATCCCCCCTTCCCCTGCAGCCTTCTGGGACTGCGAAACCATTCACAAAGCACAGCATGGCTCACGCATGCTCAGTGAGAATCTGGCTGTGAAACCGCAATGCTTCACTGCCAGTTTCCCCTACTTAAGACGCTGGGGGGAACTGGAGCTCCTCTTTAATAACACTTTTGAGAATATGTATCATCTATCACTTAAAACAACCTTTTTCAACAAGGGTGCTTGGCATTTTGCCAAGGCACCCCTGATAAACACAGAAGGTACCCTGGGTTGCCTTCTGGGTTTATCAGGGGTGCCTTGGCAAAATGCCTCAAATTGCCCAAAAGTTGTCAACAAATCAGAAGGGGAATCAAGTCTGACTTTTTTGTTACATAAAGCCACAGGCTTTATTTATGCAGCATTACAACCTTAGGCTTGCTTCTGGCATCCTAACAACCGTTGATGTCATAGGTGGATAATGAGGACATCGGGTGTTCGAGAACATCTTTGTGTGTCCCTCTTCGTCAGCGCTTTAGCACAATGAGGGCGAAAAACCGAGGGTGAAAATAAATTCTGGAATAGTAATCAGTACCAGTGTAAAAAAGTGGATTTGCTTTGTAAAAATAAATCACCTCTAATGTTGGGTTTCCTACGTGTGTTGATGTAACTGCATTATGTAAATCTTTAGTTTATTTTTTCATATTTTACAATGGGGTGTCCTAAGATTATGCATCATTTTAAAGGATACCTTGACTGAAAAATGTTGAGAAACACTTATCTAAAACATGTTGTATTGCATGCAGGGAATTTCCAACATATGGGCAAATCTTCCAGACTCAGTAGATTATTCCTTTTCATCCATATTTCTTTGTTGAACTAGTTGTAAAGATCATTTCAAATAGAGATAGACAGATCTTTCACAGACTTATTGATAAGATGTCTGCCTGGCTGTACCTCTTAGTTAATATACTGTATAAGGGGAGTTCACCATAAAACAAGTTACTATAATTTCCCTTTGTTAGGGGGAATGGTAGCCAGAGCAATTAGAGAGGCCATTTCCCCCTTGGAAAGGTGCCAATGATCCTTTGGTTCCCACTTTCCGGCACATGTATAGACTGTTGATCTTATATTCTGAAAAAGCAGTACATTAATTTTTCTAATAGGGGTGTAGCAACAAGTGTGACCCATTGCGACACCATAAGAACAGACTATAAAAGAAGGGTTAGGATGTTACCATGACTTAGGAACCATAATGAAGTGTTGTCTGATTTGTTATCAATGTTAGGGGTATACCTCCACCATGCAGTCAGAGGATGCCATACTAACTACATTAAACTCCCTTCTGTCTCAATTACTTTTTCTTACAATATTGCTCACTGTCTAGGACCATAACTGTAAAATCCCATAGTAACATATTTATGAATACAGTTTTGCTTCCACCTATTATCAGTATGAAAATTCCCCTAATGTATAAAAGCAGACTAAATAATATGTATGAAAATGATTCCTCTATCATCTATACATCCAATGTGCTCAGTCAATGACTTCACTTCACAATGATAGCAGAGGGAAGGGCACACTGTTCATGAACCATTTGCAACAAACAAAACATACGTAACATTTTTGTCCACATACCTGGAACCAACATCCTGAATACCACTGCCACCACCAATACTGGTAGTAACCATAACAAATGTTGCTGGGGTCAACAGGTACTCCATCTACGCTCACTCTCACCGTGTAGACACCTGCCGGCATAGGCCTGTAGGGGAGAAAGTAACACTCTTCAATATTTATGAGCAAAAGTGAATTTGGAAGTGCCACAGTTTTATACTCCCCTAGCCATCCACCTAAATAGAGCAATGCAGCCACACAGGGCTGTACACATGCCGCAGCAAACACTAATTAGCCAGTGAATAGGGCCTCGCTGCAATGCACACGGCTGCAGGTTGGTGGGTGTGCATTTTGAGGGTTTTTTTGGGGAGCAGCACACACTGCGCCATATATGATCGAGTCCTTAGGGTAAAAGTGCATTTTAAAAAAAATAGCCATTTTAAGTGCTATTGCAATAGTCTGAAAATACATCTATTAAATCTGGTCCTCTCCATTTCTAGATACAGATTTTTTAAAAAAATGGGATTTTTGACTTTCCGTAAAATCGATTTCTCTGCTGTTCATGGACGAACACAGCTCCTGTCATTCTTGACCATAGGGTATACTGCCCCCTATAGGAGTAGGACACTAAGCAGAAAAAACTTCTGACTACACCCACGGGCAGTCTCAGGGGGTATACTCGCTCTCCCTGCTATAGTCACTCAGTTGTATTACAAGCGGTGTCAGGAGAATTATAACTCCACAGAGGGGTGGGTGCTGTGCCCTTCAATGAACATCAAAGAAATAGATTTTACAGTAAGTCAAAAATCTCATTTTCTCTTTTGTTCATTGACGGACACAGCTCCTGTCATTCTTGACCATTGGGGCATCCCAAAGCAGTGTTATACATGAGGGGTGGGAAACGGCAAACAATTCCCAAGGCTAAACATTAGCCAACCAGGCAACAGGGGCTCAACCAAAACACCCGGAGCCCATCTAAAAAAAAAAAAACAATACACCATCAAAGAGGATCAGGTCCTCTTAACCACTTGCCTACTGGGCACTTAAACCCCCTTCCTGCCCAGGCCAATTCTCAGCTTTTAGCACTGTCGCACTTTAAAAGGCAATTGCGCGGTCATGCAACACTGTACCCAAATTAAAACAAATAGAGCTTTCTTTTGGTGGGATTTAAATACTACTGGGGTTTTTATTTTTTGCTGAACAAACAAAAAACGGCTGAATATTTTGAAATTTTTTTTATAATTTGTTATAAAATTTTGCAAACAGGTAATTTTTCTCCTTCCTTGATATGCGCTGATGAGGCAGCACTGATGGGCCCTGATAAGCACTGATAGGCTTCACTGATGGGCACTGATAGGCTGCACTAATGGGCACTGATAAGGCAGCACTGATGGGCACTGTTAAGGCAGCACCGATAAGGTGGAACTGGTGGGCACTGATGGTTTGCACTGATGGGTGGCACCGGTGGGCACTGATGGGTGGCACTGAAGAACACTGGTAGGTGGCACTGAGGGGACTAATAGGTGGCACTGATAGGTGGCACTCATAGGCACTAATTGGCACTATAAGGTGGTACTGATGGGCACTGATAGGTGGCACTGATGGGTGGCACTGATGGGCAATGATAGGCACTGGTAGGGGCACTGATGGGCATCAATGATGATGGGGCACTGATCGGCACTAATAGGTGGCACTGGTGGGCACTGATAGGGGGCACTGGTAGTTGGTGCTGTTGGGCACTGGTGAGAACAGATAGGTGGCTCTGGTGGGCACTGGCAGGTGGCACTGATGCGTACAGATGCCCCTCTCCACTTCGGGACCGATGTCCCTCTGACAGCAGTGGTGATCGGCTTTTTTTTCTCCTCACACTGACGCTTTGCAGGGAGGGCGCAGGCAGCTTATACACGAGAGGACGTACATGGATGCCCTCCCGGTAAAAAAGGTCCGCACTGTAGCTGTCTTCCAGCTATAGCGTGGACAGGAAGAGGTTAAGCAGCAGCCTGCAAAAATTGCAGCCAAAGGAAGCATCCACAGATGCCAACACATCCACTTTATAATACTTTGTAAAAGTGTGCACATGCAAACCTGCGTCACTGACACTTGATGACAGAAGGCCCAGGAGACACTAAGCGCCCTAGTAGAGTGCGCCTTGACAGGGAAAGAAGGAACCTGACCCTTGATGGAATAGGCCTTAATAACCGTCTCTCTGATCCATCTGGAAATGCAGACAACTCTTTTCGATGTCCATCCGTGAGCACAAACAGAGAGTCTGACTTCCTGAAAGACTCCGTAGCTTCCAGGTACACCCTAATTGCCCCAACCACATCCAAGGCATGCAAGGCAATTTCCTTTGGATGCTAAGGCCTGGGAAATGGGGAAGGCAACAGAATGTCATCATTTGTCCTTGATGGTACTCAAGGCCAATTTCTGTTCAACCCCCTGTTGAAGGAAGGTTAAGATCCGAGCCACCGAGAAGGAGCAAGGATGAACCCCAAGAGACCACACCACGCAATTTATGTCTTCCACGTACAATGGTAAATCTTCCTAGAAGTAGATTTCCTAACTTTTAACAATGTAGGAATTACTGACTCAGACAAACCTCTATCTTTTAGCACCTGACATTCAAAAGTCAAGCCGTCAAAGCCAGTGACTGTAAACCAGGATGAAAGATCGGTCCTTGGGACAGCAGATCCTCCCTGAGAGGAAGCTTCCAAGGAACATTGGTGTACCAGGCCCGAGGAGTCCAGTCCGGAGCCACTAAGATGACCAGAATTTCTTCTGCCTCGATCCTGCGTAGCAGTCTGGGCAGAAGCTTGAGAGGAGGGAAGGCGTAAATCAGATAATACTGACCCCAGGGGGCCACCAGTGTGTCTGTGGTCTCTGCCAGAGGATGCCTTGACTGAGCCACAAACCTTTCTGTTGAGCCAAGGCGCCAACAGATCGACCTCAGGGGTGCCCCCACTGGAGACATAGCTGATGAAACACCTCTGAATGAAGGGACCACTCCCCTTGGTCCAACTGAGCTAATCGCCTGACAATTTTCCACACCGGGAATGTGCACGGTGGTGAGGGCTGGAACAAACCATTCTGCCCACATTAGAATGTCGGATACCTCCAGAGCTGCCAGGGCACTTCTTACACCCCCTTGGTGATTGATGTAAGCAACAGCCGTGGCATTGTCTGATTGAATGCGCACTGGGCATCCCTGAAGACAATCCATCAAATGTTCCAGACACAGTCTGATCACTCCGAGTTCCAGGAGATTGTTTGCTGAGGACGCCTCCCCAGGTGGACAGGCTGGTATTCGTGGTGACCACTGTCTTTTCACCACTGATTTTCCCAGCCGAAGCGCCAGGGAGCGAAGCCACCATATCAGGGACTAATTGTTCCCAGACTCTTGTTCCATTTGGTCAGAATATCCCTTTGCAGGGACCTTGCATGGAACTGTGCAAAGGGAACCGCCTCGAAGGTAGATACCATCAGGCCCAGCACTTGCATGCAAGAGTGGAGGGATGACCATTTGTTAGACAGCAAGAGGTGAATTGCAGCCTGCAATATCTGGAGTTTGTCAAGAGGAAGGAGCACTCTGGCTACGGCCGAGTTCAGAGTCAGGCCCAAATAGTTCAGCTTCATGGATGGAACCCGGGCAGACTTCTGAAAATTCTGAATCAAGCCGAACTAGCAGAAAGTTCATATAGTGATCTCCGGGTTCTCCACCAGAGCAGAGGGAGACTCCGCTCGCAGAAGGAGATCGTCCAAGTAGCCCAGTACCGCGATCCTCCACTGGTGTAGCAAGGCTAGCACCGGAGCCAACAGTTTTGGGAAGACCTGAGGAGTGGAGGGGAGACAAAAGGGTAAAGCCGCAAACTGATAATGCTTCTCTACCACAGCAAAGAGGATAAAACGCTGGTGACTGGCACATATTGGAATGTGAAGATAGTCATCCTTGATGTCTATATAGGTAAGGAATTGCCCCTGATGCAGGGATGCCACCACCATTCAAATGGACTCCATTCTGAACTTCTGTACCCACACTAAGCAGTTTAGCACCTCGAGGTCCAGGATTGGATGCACTTTGCCTTCCTTCCTAGGGATTGTGAACAGGTTAGGGTAAAAACCCTTAAAACTTTCCGAAGCCATAAACGGTACAATCACCCCTTGGAGGAACAGGTCTTGTATCTCCCTAAACAGACCCTGTAAGCGGTCCGGGGACAGGTGCAGGTTGGATGGAAAAAACCTTGCCAGGGGGAGACAAGAGCCAAACTCGATCTTTTAACTGGATCAAATGATTTTGTGCACCCTCTTGTCTTGACCCAGGGAGGTCCACGGGTCCGGAAACCAGTGAAGACGTCCCCCCACCCCCTTTACAGTTGAGGGCGCTCATTCATGCAGAAGGAGCCTTGTCTGTGGGTCTAGAGAAGCCCAGGTTTGTTTGGATCCGCCAGAAGAGGCCCTGAAAGGCTTTGAGCCCTTGTCAGTCGACCCTGAGGGACGGAAAAACTTCTTATGAGCTGAGAAGGAAGGTCCACATCTACGACGAGGTTCCTTGCCCTTAGTAGCCTGCGGAAGAAAGCTACTCTTCCCCCCTATGAGACCTTTAATGATGTCATCCAGGGTAGCTCCAAACAGACAATCCCCTTGAGAGGGAAGATCAGTCAAGGCCTTTTTAGAAGTCTGGTCTGCAAGCCAGCATTTGAGCCAAAAGACACACAGAAGGACCACCACCAAAACAGAGAGGCGAGCCATCAGTGGATCCGCATCCAAAGAGGCATCAAAGAGAAACTGCAGCCCCTGGACTAGCTGGTCCGCCAGCTCAGCAAAGGCAGGGGGAGTTGTTCACACTCCAGTTCATAGCGTAGGAGCTTAGCCTACTTGGTCAGAGTTTGCGACTCAAGGGCAATGGTAATCACCAGCCTCATTGCCGAAACAGCTAAGGTGTACATAATGCTGGCCACAGCCTCTGCCTTCCACGCAGGATCCTTAAACTCTCCAGGACTCTTCCATCAGAATCATAGTTGCCTTATTTAATCTGGAAACTGGAGGGTCCACCACCGGTGGCACAGTCCACTTCTGAAGAAGGAACTCTTCGTAGGGGAGTCGTCCCCACTCTTTAGCGTCAGTTCTGTCAAAATCGGCAGGGAAAGGGAACACCTTGCTGCTCAGGTTGGCTTGTGAGTGCCAAAGGATACCTGTACCTTTGTCCTCCATTTTTAAGGTCTCACGCACAGATACAATCAGTGCATCTATCAGCGCCTTTTCGTGCATGGTCGCAGACATGGAGGAATCATCTTCACTATCAGAGTATTCCAGGCGCGTGGTTGCCAGGGTGAACCACGTCCACGGCGGCCGAATCTGATTCAGGATCTGATGAGACAGATGAGGCAGGGGAAGGCAGGGGCGCTTTTTGCTAGCCCGACACCCGCAAGCCACCTCCATCTGGGACAAAATGGACTCCAGGACCGCTGTCAGTGCATGGAGGGATGGTTGGGACCCAGAGGGCCCTGCAGCCTCAGAGAGGGTATTAGGTGGGGAAACGTGCTCCAAAGACTACATGAGTCACCAGGGGGACCCCACAAAAAGTGTAACACACTGCTAAGAGACAACCCCCACCGCGCTTGCAGCACCACCCGGTCTCCAAGCACAAGGCACAAAGCGATCCTCAGTAGAGAGGAAGAGGATCTCACCAGACTCACCACCCGCCGACAATGGCACCTGCAACCACCAGAAGAATCTGCACTACACATGCGAAGATCAAGAAGCTAAATGATCTAGGAGTCAGCACCACAGGATAAGGAGGGGCTCCCACCACTGAAATCGCTGCCCACGGGGCTCCACTGTCATGACCGCCGCTATTTGCAATGCAAACCTACAAGAAAATGGGCACCGGACTAAAGAAACATGGCCGCTGTGTATAGGAATACACAAGGCTACAACAAAATGCCGGAGCCACGAGGCCTCAGGACAGATCCAGGCAGAATGGGGGGCCCTGGCAGGAGCCAGCACCAGGTAAAACCCCTCTTCTGCCAGTCGGTCATATGGTCGCTGGCGGCGCACCCCCCCCCCAGCCCCTAATGCCAGTTAGCGCCCAGCCGCCACCCCAGGAAAGTGGCCAGACCACCCAAAAAAAAATACATCCCCAGCATATGTGGAGGTGGGGGAGGCAAGATGAGGGACTTGGCAAGGGGGGGGAGTGCCTTCGGGAAGGAGGGGAACCCGGTGGTCAGACTTTCCCAAGGAGGGGCCCATGTCCACCCCAAAACACTCCAGCTACTAACCATACCAGGAACCAGGTAGGCACCGCTCCCGACAGATCCTCCTCTCCATCAAAATGAGGGCTGGAGCCAGGAGGAACGCTGAGACTCAGGCCGAGGCCAGGTCATATGTGACCTCACGAGGCGTTTAACTCGCAGGGCCACCCCCCTTCCAGTGGGACTATGTCGTGGCCAACCTAGCGTGGTGCTTGCTTGCCAGACTGTGGTGATCACTGGATCTAGATTATCCAGCCTATCGTCTAGTCCGGCAGTTGATAGTAGATCTCACAGGAAAAAATCCAGGAGGAGAAAAATTTCTATCTAAAAAATGTTGCCAGGATAAATGATCCCAGCAAGGAACTAGGTGCTCACTCCTGACTAGGCAGAAAAAAACTACAGTGACTATAGCAGGGAGAGGGAGTATACCCCCTGGAACTGCCCATGGGTATAGCCAGAAGTTTTTTCTGCCTCGTGTCCTACTCCTGTATGGGGGCAGTATAACCCAATGGTCAAGAAGGTTAAGAGCTGTGTCCGTCAATGAACGAAAGAGAAAAGAAGAATTTAGCCAAGTTGTGATTGTTTTCAATTCGGTTAAGCCATGTTCACATGTATCTGCATTTTACATTCGGTTTCCCATTGACTTATCTTGACTTTGATGCACTTTCATGAAATCGCATAGTCTAATTGAAGTAAGTGAGAGCACACCTAAAACCGTCTGCAAAACACAGATAAATTACGCAAACCGCAGCATACCGATGTGAGCACAGCCTTAGTATAAGTAACTTTATACTGAAAATAACAATATTTTTTTACATTCTGCTATAAAACATATCCAATAAAAAAAATTAAAAATCTTATTTCTTCATATATTTAGGCCAATATGTATTCTGCTACATATTTTTGGTAAAAAAAAAAAAAACAATAAGCGTATACTGATTGGTTTGCGCAAAAGTTATAGCGTCTACAAACAATGGGATATATTTATGAAATTTTTATTTATTTTTTTAGTTTTACTAGTAATGGCGGCCATCAGTGAATTATAGTGGGACTGCGATATTGCGGTGGACAAATTGGACATCTAACTTGACACTTTTGATACTTTTTGGGGACCGGTGACATTAATACCATTAAGACCAGTGCTAAAAATATGGACTTTCACTGTACTAATGACACTGGCTGGGAAGGGGTTACTATCAGGGGTGATCAAAGGGTTAAATGTGTGCCTAAAAAGTGCTTGGTGGGAGGTGCTTGTACTATGGGAAGGCAGTATACAGTATCTCACAAAAGTGAGTACACCCCTCACAGTTATGTAAATATTTTTTATACCTTTTCATGTGACAACACTGGAGAAATGACACTTTGCTACAATGTAAAGTAGTGAGTGTACAGGTTGTATAACAGTGTAAATTTGCCGTCCCCTCAAAATAACTCAACACACAGTCATTAATGTCTAAACTGTTGAGGAAGGCCTCTCTTACGCCTCTGACTCGGGACCCCTGATAGTGCAGACAGGAGGTGCCGAATATAGAGTAGCACGAGTGCCTGATGTAGCTGGAAGCAGGCTGATGTCCACAGACAGGGATAGCCGGGTAGGTCCAGAGCAGGTATGCAGGCAACTGGTGCTGGTGGCAGGAGCGTAGTGAGACAAGCCGGGTCAGAAGCCAAACGGTCATACAGGAGCCAGAAGGAGCAGACTGGAGCGGAGGTCAAGGGACAAGCCGAGGTCGGTGCAGGCGGAGAGCAGAGGATAGTCAGGACAAGCCGGGTCTGGTACTGGTAAACAGGATACAGGTAGCAGGTTCAAGTCAACAAGGCTGAAGACAAAGCAGCACTGAACCTGTGTGCTGATCCAGCTTAAATAGTGCTCTTCCTTGATGAGAAGGGTGGAGCCAGGATTAGCCTGTGAGTTTAACTCATCTTCTGCCAGAGCCTGTCTGACAAAACCTCTTCTTACACCAGCGGCTCAGTTTCCGAACGGAGGGATGCTCTGCTTCAGTATGTCACAGTGCATATGTTGGCATTCATGGTTCCCTCAATGAACTGTAGCTCCCCAGTGCCAGCAGTACTCATGCAGCCCCAGACCATGACACTCCCACCTCCACGCTTGACTGTAGGCAAGACACACTTGTCTTTGTACTCCTCACCTGGTTGCTGCCACACACGCTTGACACCATCTGAACCAAATAAGTTTAACTTGGTCTTATCAGACCACAGGACATGGTTCCAGTAATCCATATCCTTAGTCTGCTTGTTTTCAGCAATCTGTTTGCGGGATTTCTTGTGCATCATCTTTGGAAGAGGCTTCCTTCTGGGACAACAGCCATGCAGACCAATTTGATGCAGTGTGCGGCAAATGGTCTGAGCACTCACAGGCTGACCCCCCCACCCCTTCAACCTCTGCAGCAATGCTCGCAGCACTCATATGTTCATTTCCCAAAGGCAACCTCTGGATATGGTGCTGAGCTTGTGCACTCAACTCCTTTGGTCGACCATGGCGAGGCCTGTTCTGAGTGGAACCTGTCCTGTTAAACCGCTGTATGGTCTTGGTCACCATGCTGCAGCTAAGTTTCAGGGTCTTGGCAATCTTATAGCCTATGCCATGTTTATGTAGAGCAACAATTCTTTTTTTCAGAACCTTTAGAGAGTTTTTTGCCATGATGTGCCATGGTGAACGTCCAATGACCAGTACGAGAGTGAGAGCGATAACACCAAATTTAACACACCTGCTTCCTATTCACACCTGAGACCTTGTAACACTAAGGAGTCACATGACAGGGAGAGGAAAATAGCTATTTTGGCCCAATTTGCACTATTTCACTTAGAGGTGTACTCATTTTTGTTGCCAGCGGTTTAGACATAAATGGCTGTGTGTTATTTTGAAGGGACAGCAAATTTCCACTGTTATACAAGCTGTACACTCACTACTTTACATTGTAGCAAAGTGTCATTTCTTCAGTGTTGTCACATGAAAAGATATAATAAATTATTTACAAAAAATGTGAGGTTGTACTTTTGTGAGATCCTGTATATCCAGATATATGTGTACAATTCCACCAGGACTCCTGTTGGGCCCTTTGCTGATAATACCTGTTTGTACATTGGAAGGATGTACTGTTATTAATCTCTTCTTATATAAAGCTTGTATTATTTCTATACCCGGGGTGCATCTATATGGTTATGATTATTGTTATAAAAAAGTTGCAGTAGTTCTTCTTTAATTAGATTACTGATTCATTTCCCACACAGGCAGCAAAAAATACCTGGATAGGGGTGTTAACCCTTCTTCAAGGTGTTAAACCTTCTACCTAGGTTATCTGAAATAATTGGCTGCATGTTGTATATCTAGGTAAACATACCTGGTGTAGCAGGTTATTTGTTTTGCATGACTGGCACCTTTCTCCACATCACATGGGATTGAAAGGGTGGAGGAGACAAGCTGAACACTGTTTCCCATATGGGTATTTCCATATCCAAAATTAAACTGGTTAGCATTTGCAAAGCCTAAAGAATAAATTGAATACAAAAAAACATTTGTGAGCCTGGATTATTAAAATGTACCAATCACACATTAAGCCTGACAGTCAGCAGCTTTGTTTTTTTCCCCAGAGAAGGTAGCATTTATTGGATCCCAGAACAGATGAAAAAGTCTAACAGAGTACTTGCAAAATAATTCCATAATCAGAAGCTTCAAGAGTCCCCAGTTCTCTGGTCATATAAAAGCAAGCATATAGACACTCCTCCCATCCAGCAAAAATGCTCAATCTATATATATAATATGCATCTAGGTGTCTCTCATGCATGCAGTAATGCATACCATATCCTAGAACATGGGTGCTCAACCTTTTGAGGAGTGAGTGCCACTCAAGTGATTTGGTAACTGGTTGGGGGCCACAACGAAATGATTCTGAATTTCTATTTTTTTTTTATTTTGAATAGCATAATGAAGATTCTAAACAACAATCAGGATAATAATTTTCTGTGGGACCAACACCCATTGGATGTTTACCCACTGTTTAATCACAATCGCAAAAATAAAGACCCCACCCCACAGAGCCCCCCTTACATCAGAGACCCCCCACAGAGCCCCTTTTACATCAGAGACCCTCCACAGAGCTCCCCCTTACATCAGAGACCCCCACAAAGCCCCCCTTACATCAGAGACCCGCCACAGAGCCCCTCTTACATCAGAGACCCCCTACAGAGCTTCCCTTACATCAGAGACCCCCCCCCCACAGAGCTCCCCTTGTTTTATATACTGAGGCAGGAGAGAGGGTGAGCTTACTTACCCCAAGATGGAGGCTCAGGCTGTCTGTCTGCAGCTTTTCTCCTCTGGGTTTAAACTTCCCGCCCGGAGGAGGAGGAGAAGTCTCCGTAGAGAGGAGGAGGGGGATCTCTTAGCGGCATCTCTGAGGCTGAGCTGTGTGAGAGATACACAGCTCGTCCCTGCAGTCCGGAGGAGACACAGGCACAGCCGCACAGCAGCAGGTAAGCGGCGTCTGCGGCCTGTGTTAACCCTGTCCAGGCCGCGGTCGCTGCTTGCCTCCCACTGTGCGGCCTGATCATCAACCGGCCACGGTGCGGATGGCCAGTCTGGGCCTGCCTGTGAGTAACTGACTGTGAGCTGTAATGGCCGCATGTCACCCCTGTTGTCCATGGCGCCCTGTGCAGCCACACAGCTCGCACACCCCAAAGGCCAGCCCTGAATGCACCCACCCAAAGGAAGGGAATTGTGTAATATCAAGGAATATACTGTGAGTAGGTGTGATATCCTATACTGTGCATCATCATATCCTGTATTGTGTTTTTGTTATGAACCCTATAAAACACGTAAATAAAAGTTGAGTGTTGTACTGACCTTGACTGTAATGTAATCTTTCTGTCTATAGCACTCCCCACGCAGTCTCTGAGAATGCTGAACTGAATGTAAGAGGTTGATACAGAATTGAAGTAAGGTTGAGACGAGATATTAGAGAGATTAGGAGGTAATATAAACAAGTTATATTACAGCACACTAACTCCCTAGTAGAATTGAACAGAGCCCTGTTCTATCTCTCTCCACGGCAATAACACAATGCAAATGGCCACTTTTGAAAGAATAGTGTGGAGTGGGACAAGGAGCAATGAGCCATGATTAGATAGAGTCATCATGACAGTATCCAATCATGGCTCTGACAATGCTATGTGCCCTGATTGGGCAAAGCTTTCATAGCTTCAGTCAATCAGGGCTTCCAATGCACTGTGTGGCAGTGCAGTGCATTGTGGCCATTCAGGGGGCCTAACAAACAGTCGAACGCCCGACAATTTGGGTGCTCGTCAAACAGGTGAATAGCCAATGTTCGGCCCAAAATCATGCTCGGGCTGAACTGTTTGCCTAACCCCAGTAATTGGGGGTATGTCTCAACTGTGGTTCTACTACCCTCCAAACCACAAAAGTAAACAAGCCCTAACTTCCTGAGCCTATATAAGTCTTCTTTCACACTGATGCACTGGGGTTTACCCGCATTGCGGGTTAGCTTCGGTTTGCCATAGACTTCTATTATATCTTGTAGGTGTGGTGTACTTTCTCAAAGCGCATTCAGGATGTTTACAGAAAATCCCTGAGTAAAAAATAAGCGTATAGATGAGTAACATTTTTCTTCATTTCCAGTGTTGTAACATACTCATTTATACTCATGTAACATACTTATTGATGAGTAAACAAGCGTATGTTAGTAAATGTAAAATGTTTTATTTTTGTTTTATGGCTCTGTAATCACTTCTGTATTACTGAACTTTACTCAACTGTGTGAAATGTTCCAAAGATAATAATTAATCAGAAATGTGGCGCTTTTAATCCCATGTGCAAAAGGAATATTACCAGTGACTAAAGCCTAGTACACACAGGCCGAATGTTGGGCGGCAGCGACCGGTTCAATAAAAATCAGCCGACATTCGGCCGTGTGCACTGGGGTCTGTCCAACAGAAGCCGGCCGAAAGGGGTATGACCGAAAAAGGTCTGCCAATCGGCTCCCAATCAGTGCTCTGAGTCAATGGTTGAGATCGCTTACCAGAGTGTTTTGCGCGGGGGCCGTTCCACTATCAGAACACAATAGAACAGCAGGGGAGATTGCTGTACTAAAGTCGGATAGTTAGTACAGCAGCTTCTCCTGAGCTGTCAGTTTTTTTCATTCAGCCCTGCTGGGTTCGAACAAAAATAAACAACTAGTGTGTATGAGGCTTAAAGGAGTTGTAAAGGCAAAAGGTTTTCTATTCTAATGAATTTTATGAATTAAGATAAAAAGCCTTCTGTGTGCAGCAGCCTCCCCAGCACCCCCCTAATACTTACCTGAGCCCCATCTCTGTCCAGCGATGTCCACTAGTCCCTCGGCCATCTGGGACTCTCCCTCCTGATTGGCTGAGACACAGCAGCGGCGCCATTGGCTCCAGCGGTTGTCAATCAAAGTCAGTTAGCCAATCAGAGTGGGGGGCTGGGGCTGAATGGCAGCTCCGTGTCTAAATGGACACACGGAGTTGCAGCTCGGCTCGGGTGCCATCATAGCTGCTTGCTGTGGGGGCACTCGTCAGGGGGGAGGGGCTAGGAGCAGCGAAGAGGGACCCGAGAAGAGGAGGATCTGGGCTGCCCTGTGCAAATCCACTGCACAGAGGAGGTAAGTATTAGGGTTAGACCGATTATCAGCAAGGCCGATATATTGAGGGCCGATATGCACTTTCCCCGATATATCGGTATCGGCCCTGGAACTGGCCGATATTGCCAATATTTTTGTGACGTCATTCTGCCTTCTTAGGCCACCTCCCTCGCCTTGGACAGCCTCGTCTGGAGTCGGGACTAGTCTTGCGGGAGTGTATCACAGCCATACACCCACCCACAGCAGCCCCATCCCAGCCAGCTACCCACATCCACAGGCCCTGTACCAGTCAGCCACCCACAGGCACTGTACCAGTGAGCCAGCCAGCCACCCACAGGCCCTGTACCAGCTAGCCAGCCACCCACAGGTCCTGTACCAGCCAGCCGCCCACAGGCCCTGTACCAGCCAGCCACCCACATCCCCTGTGCCAGCCACCCACCTACCACAGGGTGGCAGCCAGCCAGCCACCCACCACAGGGTGCCAGCCAGCCACCCACCACAGGTTTTCGCCAGCCACCCAGGGTGCCAGCCAGCCACCCACCCACCAAAGGGTGCTAGCTACCCACCCACTCAGCCATCTACCACAGGGTGCCAGCCAGCCATCCACCACAGGGTGCCAGCAAGCCAGCCACCCACCACAGGGTGCCAGACAGCTAGCCACCCACCACAGGGTGCCAGCCAGCCACCTACCACAGGGTGCCAGCAAGCCAGCCATTAAGCATTAAACAAAAATGACTATGTTCAGTACCAGATTTGTGTCAAAAATTGTCTTTATTTTTCAAAACTTTAAATGTACAAAATATCGGCCCATATCGGCCGATACTGATACGTTGTGACCAAAATATTGGTATCGGTATCGGCCATGAAAAAAAACATATCGGTCTTTCCCTAGTAATAATAACATGTTTGTTATTTTTAAAAAAACAAGATTTTGCAATCACTTTAAAGCTGGAGGGGTTTCTGATTGGATGACCAAACACTTTTGATATTTTTGTTAAACAAGATAAAAAGACCCTACCTGCAGTCATTGAAAACAACAATTTAGGTCAAAAGTAGTTTCCACAACCGTTGTTTCTTATGACAGTAAACAATTAACAATTACTAATTTGAATAGAAATAGAGAAAGAGTCTGTACATTTTATGCATAAAGGGCACACATGAGGACTGGAAAGGGGTCAGCTGAGGACCCCTTTTACATTGGGAAAAGTGGTCCTTATTCAGTACTGCAACCTGTTAAGCAAAGACCACATCTGGCTATAGCAAGTTATTACCCTGGGCCAAATCATTTTCCCCCATACCCACCTTGCCCCTTTATGGTAAGTCTTGTTGCTCCATTCAGACTGCCATACTTTGGCATGATTTCAGAGACCATCAGTTTTCCATCTGTAAAGGAGGAATGTAAACATGTCAAAGTTGCATAGATCCTGCATGTCCAGACTTCTCACACAGGGCATCATGCGGGAGAACAAACACAATGAGAGGCCGTTCATGTTATTTTTACCTGTTGGGTTATTTTAACACATTGTGCATTTAGTTGTAAATCTGCAATTCACTAGAAAAAGTAGAACCTAGGATTTATTTATTGCTGTAGGATACAATTATTATTTTATTGTCTTTTATGTAATAACTGCAATTGTCATTTAATTCTTTCCCCTTCATTTCCTTCTTCATGGCAGGGTATTTGTGGGATAGGAAGTAGAGGTATGATGGGATACTTGCAATGTGGACATCTTCCACATGTCCTCTCCTGGTGGATTAGCATGCAATAATCAGAACTAACATAGGAAGAAGGGAGCAAAATAATCTCCTGAAGAGCCAAGTAAGGGTCTTCCAGCTATTGTTTCATATATAAATAATGGTGTCTTAAATGGTGTAAATAATATATATTTTTTTCACTTAAAGAAAATCTGTGTTCAAAACAAAAACCCCAAACAACTTCCTCAGCATATAGTACACCCCTATACTGTGCCTCAGCTTACTCTCCCCACTTTTTTTAAGCACACTGATTCCTGGTAAAGCCTCACTAATGGTTGGTACCTGAACACAGCTATAGACATCCCTCTGCCCTCCATGTGACTGGCCTAAGACATAACAATGGCTGTCCACAGATGACGCATTGTATTGTCAGAGGGCACTGGGAATGCTCTATTATGCTTAGAAGAAGGACATTTCTTAGGTGCCTGCAGCAGGGATTAGAGCAACAGAAAGTAAATTAAGGCAAATCTAAAGTCAATTTTATTAGTTTTGGATTAAGTAAGGATAACAAACTCTTTCATACTTTTACTGTTGTCTGTCTGTGTCTCTGTTGGGGAGATTACCCCCACTATGGGGTTGATTTACCTAAAGTAAGTAGGCAGTTCATTTTGCAAGGGAATTTTCGCATAGTTTAGTGCAGGGCTCAAAATTTCAAGTCCTGAGCTACTAGCTAGGCCTTAAGAGTTACTGTTCACCAGTTTCCCCACCCAACCCCTACCCTGTCCGCCCCTAATTACGCCCCTAAAAACGCCCATGAAAAGACACTGTTAAATGTTTAATGCAGAATTAAGTTCCGAAAATATATATTAACAACAACAACTTTATCAGTGCCCATCGGTGCAGGCTCATAAGTACCCATCAATACAACCTATCAGTGCTCATAAATGCAGTTTATCAGTGCCCATCAGTGCAGCATATCAGTGCCCATCGGTGCAGCCTCATCATTGCAGCTTATCAGTGCCCATCAGTGCCACCCCAACAGTTCCCATCAGTGCAACCTTATCAGTGCCCATCATTGCAGCCTATCAGTGCCCATCATTGCAGCCTTGTCAGTGCCTATCAATGCAGCCTATCCATGCCCATCAGTGCAGCCTCATCAGTGCTTATCAATGCAGCCTCATCAGAACCCATCAGTGCAGCCTCATCAGTGCCTCTCAATGTCCATCAATGCAGCCTATCAGTGCCCACCAATGTAGCCTATCATTGCCCATCAATGCTGACTATCAGTGCCCATTAATGCAGTCTATCAATTCCCAACAATGCAGCCTATCAGTGCCCACCAATGTAGCCTATCAGTGCCCATCAATGCAGCCTATCAGTGCCCATCAATGCAGCCTATCAGTGCTCAACAATGTAGCCTATCACTGCATAGGGATCACAAGGAGGAATCGGGAGGAGAGCCGGCTGGATCACACAGAGTGGGGATCTTCCCCAGCTTGGATGACACAGCTTGGATCTGAAACGCCAGCCAGTGTCAAACAAAGTCCTGCCTCCTGGACTGGCTCCTATGATAGATACCACAATCCTTCAATTTCCCAGCATTGGACCTGTCTATGATAGGAGCCAGTCCAGGAGGCAGGACTTTGTTTGACACTGGCCGGCGTTTCAGATCCAAGCTGTGTCACAGCAGGAGATTCCCGCTCTGTGTGATCCAGCCAGCTCTCCTGTTCCTTCCCCAAAGTTTCCTGGCCGATCGCTGGGAGAAGAATTGACACAAGCCACCCCCCACCCCCTTCTGATGCAGCTCTAAATGCGAGCAGGCGAGTGGAAATTTTGATAGCTGATTTTGAGGGCTTTGCAAAGAATACTCAATCATGTGCAGGGAAAAAAATACGATAGATTTGCTTGCACATAATTGGATGATGGAAGTTAGCCGAGTTTCATCTCATCCACTAAACTAAAGAAAAATCTCTTTGCAAAGTGAACAGCTTATTTGATTTTAGTAAATCAACCCTATGTATCCTGGTCACTACTGTCAATGGGACTGATAGCAAGAAATATTACATACATACATAACATATTTTTCTGAATATAGCTTTATTCCATGCATGTTTAAATTCACTTATTTATAACTCATTTACTACTATTTATGAAAGTCTGCATTAGCTACTCTTTTTTACTTTCTTTCAGTTGTGTTTAGCTGGGCATACATGGTTTTGTTTTTTTTTTTCTTTCAACCAGCGGTTTGAACAAAAAAAAATTCCCCATCCACATATTGCATGTGGATGGGGGAATCCTCCTTGCTGTGTCATTGTATTATGACAGCAGGGATTAGCTGAACTTGCTGAATTTCGATCCATGTATGGCCATATTTAGGGAGAGCAAATAACCTGCCATGCGTTGAATAGTCAAAGTGCGTATCAGAGGATCATGATATAATGATGGGAAGCTTGTTTCTGAACAATCAAATCAATCTATGATTATGACTAGTTAACTAAATAAAAAATACTTTTTCCTGATTAGATCTTCGACAGCGTCCATTGAAGTATAATTCACTTTGTTACATTATGTGAGAATTCTTGTCTTTTTCATGCCATTTTTTGTCCTATTACTCTGTGTAAAATGTTTATTCTCAATATGGTATCTGCTGTACCTCCTTTTATTTTCAAAAAAAATGTTTATGGAAAAAAAAAAAAAAGTTGTATGTTAATACAACAGATTGGTGCTGACATCAAGGAAATATATCAACTCAGGGTTCATTTACACATGCAGCAATGTGCTGTGAGCTAATGGGTGTACCCATGTACAGTAAACCCCCCTCCATTGCGGGAGTTACGTTCCGGACCCAGCCGCGAAAAGTGAAATTCCGCTAAATAGAAAAACCCTATTAAAATGCATTGTAGGCATGATTTTTTTACTGTCACTGTACGTGTAAAAGCATTTTAAGGTCTTTAGCCCCGGTTCACACTACTGCGTGTGCGGGGTTCGCATGTCATGTCGGAGCGCACTGCTCCGACATGACATGCGATCAGCTGTGCGGTGCGAGTTTAGCCATACAGTTTGTATGGCTAAATTCGCATCGCACCCGCAGCAAACACGCACAGGAGGCATTTTTGCTGCCGCATCAGGATCGGATCGCACAGCAGTTCACACTTGTGCGATCCGATCCTGTGCGAACTGCACGATCGCACTGCGATATGCAATCAAACTGGGGGTGTCGTTAAGATTACATTGACACCCCCAGCGGATCGCATATGGCAGTGTGAACTGCCGGGGGTGCGTGTGCGATGCGGGAACAGGCTGCGAGTTCGCAGCCTTCCCGCATCGCATCAGTGTGAACCGAGCCTTAAACACACTTTTAAAACAATAGAAACTCATTTAAACACATAAAAGATACTAAGAGACATAGCAAGAGCTATGAAAAACACAAAAATATTTCATTTTTAATGATTTATATAGTAAAATAACATTACAAAAAAAAAACGCGAATTACCGGGACCGCAAAAACTGAACCGCGATGGAGCGGGGGATTACTGTACAGTCAAATGCACTATACTTTAATTTGAAAGCATCTTACTCAATCAACTTGAATGGTCTCTACAGGGTATTGTTCCCAAAATACAGCAGATTAGATTGTTTTACAGCTGCTGCAGTTCAGTGTGGAATTTCAAAAGTGTTCAATTTAAATGCAATGGTTTCTGCATTTTGCTATTGTTGCAAAATGTAAAAATAATGTAACCAGTGTGACCAAACCTTGATTGATCTTTAGCTCTGTGTTCACTGGTCCGGTGCAGAAAGTATTGCTGGGTTCACACTATTGCGAATTGAATGTGGATTTCCCCACATCGAATTTGCATGTTAGAAAATTGTGACCAGCTCTCAATAGAGCCAGTTCACATATCTCCGGAGAGGCTCTGGTACGAATTGCACAGGAGTCCTGTGCGTCTGAATATAGGAACATAGGACGCTTATGTTAGGGAGATCAGACCTCTGTGATGGACGAATGATGGCCTCCTTGGATATATATAAAGGGCTATATTGACGCCAGGGCAGCTCTTCTAGAGAGTAGAAGCAACTCCAACTGATAGGCATAATAAAAAAGAGAAGGTGCCTCTAAGTGCAGCATAGACAATCATTTATTTGACACATGAAGAAGGAACCTAAAAGATGATTATATAAAAAGGGCACGTGGCAGCATTACTGGGGGTCCATTCCTGACCCTGTGGCTCCACTTCCCTCAGCTGTCCAGTAGCGGGGTGGGTGAAAGTGTGGGGTCCATACAGGACAGGTGCTTCCATCCGAGGCCACGATGGAACGCATGCCTCACTCATGGACCACACGGAACGTAGTGACATCAGGGGGCGGTCACTATGTTCTGTGCGGTCCACGAGTGAGGCATGCGTTCCACCGCGGTCTTGGACAGAAGCACGTGTCCTGTATGGACCCCACACTTCCACCCAACCCGATGCTGGACGGCTGAGGGAAACGGAGCCACAGGGTCAGGAACGGACCAACAATGATGCTGCCATGTGCCCTTTTTATATGATCATCTTGTAAGTTCCTTATCTTTGTATGTCAAATAAATGATTGTCTTTCTGCTCTTAGAGGCGCCTTCTCTTTGTTCTTAGTCCTTTGCATCTTCTGGTCCATTTCAGGTCCGAATTCAGCCAAAAATGTGGACTAAAATCAGACCTGAAATGGTGAACAGGGACGCACTGGACCCCTGCTGTGAGTGGCTTCATGCAGCAGTATGAACCGAGCCTGATATTACTCCTAATCACTCGCTATGGCAGCAATGATTGTTATTATTCAATTAATAATACAAAGATTTTAATAGAAGTAGAAGTTGTAGTAATAATGATAACAATATGTTTGTTTCTGGGGTTGAGCACCCCACCCCCCACACACACCTGTACTCTATCAGTGTCCACTATCAAGTAGATATAGGAGGAGTCCTTTGTAGTGCATTAGCACATCTCTCCCAGCAAGGAGTATTATCTCCAAGGGTTAGAAAGGCTGGATTCACCCCTTTTTTATGGATAGTGTAGGACCCACTGATAATGGGGTACTTTGACTCAGTGGTGGGCTTGAGCACGATATGGCCATATGGTGGGACTAAACCCCCATTTTTATTTATGGATTGTCTCCATATTTGATGGTCATTTCTTTTGCATGTGTGCGCTATTCTTTTTTAACAATATGTTTAATAGTAGTAGTATTGTTATTAGTAATACTAACAATAATATTAAAAATAATAAAAATGGAGCAGTTTTTCAAAAACTTAAAAATGAATAACTATTACAAAATGATTACTAATAGATTATATTTGTTTCATTTTCTTATTAGGATGTATAATTTAATAATATAACAGTACCTTTTTAAAATTAATTACGGAATGCCACAAAAATAATAATTTTACAAACTTACGTGTATAGTGAATAGTGAGTAGAAGAAGAGATATTATAGCCAGATGCATGGTACTGCCACTCAGTGTCCACCACCAGCAGCTGCGGGCTAGAAGAGAAAACAAAATGCTATGAGATATGAGCAAAATGTCAACTTTATAACACAAGTTTTAACTCATACAGCCATAGTCTATGTACAGAAATGTATACTCCATTCTCTTCTGTACTGAGAACACAACTAATCCTGTGTGCATATTGCAAACTTTTATTTATTTGTTTATTTTTTTACAGGTACTTATATAGTGCCATCTATGTATGCAGTGATTTACATATACATATATATTACACATTCTCATCAGATATTGTAAAAGGCTTGTGAGCAAACTGGTGCTAGTGAAAAGCGTTAATGAAGTGAGATTTTTGGGTAAAGAATGAGATACCATATGTGCAGTTTTCTTGTTAAAAATTTAATAAATTCCAGAATAAACTAATATTGGAGTACGGGTTTCATCCTTTTACATCTCTTAATGGTGAGCGGAGACCAACTACAGGAGCCGGCACCCTGCTCATTCTGGGACCTGGGTATGTATTTGCATGTATCATTGCAAACCCTGTTACATTATAGTACCCTGCCCTTTCCTCCAGCATCTGCACCAGGATATCATTTACAGATATCCCATCTGAGTACAGCAGAGATAATTACTGAGTTCATCATCCATAATCTGCCTGTTTAACCACTTTAAGACCGCTCACAGTAATATTACTGCGGCAAAGTGGCTCGTTATCGTCTGACGACGTAGTACTACGTCGTCAGACACTCCCCCTTCTGGGCGGCGCTTGCACGCCGCCGGAGGCTCGCTCCCGCTGTTTTCATTCACAGCGGGAGTCTGGCTAGGGGAGGAGCAGCGGCGATCGCCGCTGCTCTTACCCGATCGTCGGGGATCGAGTCTGGAGATCCGCCCGCTGTGTGTAAACACAGCGGGCGGATCTCCATAGTGACAGGGAGTGACAGATCGGACTGTTCAGCATAGCTGGACATCCGATCTGTCCATGACTCACTCAGTCACCTCCCCCCCTACACGTCAGTAAGCACCAGGCATACATTAACCCCTCCCTCTCCAATAAAATTAACCCCTTCCCTGCCAGTGTCATTTTTACAGTAACAGTACATATATATAGCACTGATTACTGCAGTAATGTCACTGGTACCCCCAAAAGTGTCAAAAATGTCAGTCAAGGGTCCGATCTGTCCGCCGCAATGTCACAGTCCCGCAAAAAAAATCGCAGATCGCCGCCATTACGCGTTAAAAAAAAAAACACCAAAAATGACAGAAATCTTTCCCTTTGTTAGTAAACGCAATAACTTTTGCGCAAACCAATCAAAATACGCTTATTGCGATTTTTTTTACCAAACATAGGTAGCAGAAAACAAATTGGCCAAACATTTTTAAAAAAATTGGTTTTTACATCTTTTTTGGGGGGAATTTCATATAAAAAAATGTTAAAAATATTGTTATTTTTTCAAAGTAAACGCTCTTTTTTTGTTTATAGCGCAAAAAGTAAAAATCGCACAGGTGATCAAATACCACCAAAAGAAAGCTCTGTTTGTGGGAAAAAAAGGACGTAAATTTCGTTTGGGTACGGCGTCGCATGACCGCGCAATTGTCAGTTGAAGTCGCACAGCGCCGAATCGCAAAAAGTGGCCTGGACGGAAGACAGCAAAATCCTCCGGTGGTAAAGTGGTTAAAGGATGGAACATCCTTATATGCTTCTTTTGATTTTTAATGTCTTTTAGATCTACCAGATATCCTGAATGATATTCAAATGTTGATTTTAGGAGACACCTTAATATCTCCTACACCTCATTTTTGCTTTTTAAACAACTGTATGTCGGTTAGGAGCAGGAGGCTAGGGGGCGAGCGTGCGCCGCCGGAGGCACGCTCCTACCCCCGCTCGTCAGCGCAGAAGCCAATGCAGCGGGCAAGCGGCTCCAATTACCGACTGACACCCGCGATCGTTCCCCGCTGAGAGAGAAGAACGAGAACGGTCAGCTGTTGTTGCTGGAAAGATCATAGAGCCCCTGTGATCCTTCTCTATAGGATCACAGGTCTCTATGGTCATTCCACAAGCCACGTCCCCCCCCCCCCCCACACAGTTGGAATCACTCCCCTAGGCTTACATTTAACCCCTTGATCACCCACAATGTTAACCCCTTCCCTGCCAGTGTCATTATAACAGTAACAATGCATATTTTTAGCACTGATCACTGGTCCCCCCAAAAGTGTCAAAAATGTCAGTCAGGGGTCTGATGTGTCTGCCACAATGTCGCAGTCCCACAAAAAATCGCAGATCACCTCCATTACTAGTAAAAAAAACAATAAAAATGACATAAATCTTTCCCGTAGTTAGTAGACGCAATAACTTTTGCGCAAACCAATCAAAATACGCTTATTGCGATTTTTTTACCAAAAATATGTAGCAGAAAACAAATTAGCCTAAAATGTTAAAAAAAAATGTGATGTTTAAATTTTTTGGGGGGAATGTTATATAGTAGAATGTAAAAAAATGTAGATTTTTTTTCAGAATTGTCGCTCTTTTTTTGTGTATAAAAATTGCACAGGTGATCAAATACCACCAAAAGAAAGCTCTATTGGTGGAAAAAAAAGGACGTAAATTTAGTTTGGGTACAGCGTCGCACGGCCGCGTAATTGTCAGTTAAAGTCACGCAGTGCCAAGTTGAAAAAAGTGGCCTGGTCATTAGGGGGCAAATCCTTCCGGTCTTAAAGTGTTTAAAAGTTAATAAACTGATGTTTTCAAATATTTTATTTTATTACTTCACTAAAAACGTTACCTTATGAATAAAGATTTACAGAACAAATGCACTTTTAGATTTCCCCTCTTTTCCTGTTCTGGTGAAAATTTGGGATTTTCTTTTACTTTCCCTTTTGGTGCTAGCAGTCACTTGGACAAATAAAGAGAGTAAGCCCCCGTTCACACAGGGGCGACCTGTCAGGCCTTCCATAGAGAAGCTGCGGACCCATTCTAATAGGAGCGACACAAGTCGCTCCGACTTAGAAAAAGGGTCCGGAGCTTCTTTGGGGCGACCTGGAGTGACCTGCATTGACTTCAATGTTATGAAGTCCGTGCCGGCCGCTCCGAGGTCGCGGGGCGAGCAGTGCGCCGCGACCTATGAGTAGCGTCGCCCCAGTGTGAACGGGGCCTTAATCTCCGTAACCGGGACACAGAAAACAATAAAAAAGTGTTCTAATCCCTCTTTACCCTACCTATCCAAAACAAAAAAAAAGTTTTGCCTTCAGTCATAATAAGGATGTTGTCACAATATTGTGCTAAGACAACTATAGGGCCATACAGAAATAAAAGCTTTCTGTAAACTTACTCTACTGTAAGTAGAGTAAATTAGGTATGAACACTACAAGTGTTTCATGATATATTCACTGTTATTTATTGGTGTCACTTAACTGCCATTTATTTGATTGGCACTGGAGCCACAGCATTTATCTGCACCTCTGTTGCACTATTAGCACTTTATATTGTCATTTTGTTTACAGCACTGAAGTCACACTATACTTACGTATTTTGCACATACCATTGATTTCTGTATCTTATTACGGATAAGCGCAGCTTCATTACTCTTTTACTTTGTCTTTTACTTAGTTTTGTTGGAAAGGCTGAAATAGGAGCTGCAGCTATCCCTGATCTTCAGTTAATTTTTTATTTCACTTCTATTTTACTCTACTTTGTTGATAGCACAGGGGTTCTTTCACACACTTTATCACAGTGTTTATGTGACATTTAATTTTTTTCATGCACATTGTTTTAGATTTCAGTTACTGTATTAAAGGACACCTGAGCTAACAGAAATGCCAACTGCCCACCTGTCATTTTGATCCAATGACCTGTCTGTGACTTTTGAACTAGTAACGAATGTTCTGAGAATTTTCTTAGGAATTAGACTAAGCCCCGGTTCACATCACTGCGATGACAGACAACATCACATTTGATTCGGAGCGCACTGCTCTGCAAATCACATGCACCCCCATTTTTATTTATGGACTCTCTTCAGATTTGGTAGTAATTTCTTTTGCATTTGCGCGCTATTCTTTTTTAATATACATGTCTTTTGGTTCATAGCTGCAGCAGCTTTGGAAATACATGGGTACGCTCCCCCAAATTTTTTGCCTGTTTATTATGTATTCGGTCTGACCAGACTATCGTGGTTGTGCAGCCCTCCCCACCCCCCACATACACCTGTACTCAATCAGTGTCCACCATCAAATGGATATAGGAGGAGTCCCCTGTAGTGCATTTGCACATTTTTCCCAGCAAGGAGTGTTGTCTCCAAGGGTTAGAAGGGCTGGATTCATCTCTTTTTCTTGGATAGTGTAGGACCCACTGATAATGGGGTACTTTGACGCAGTAGTGGGCTTGAGCACGATATGGCCATATGGTGGGACCAAACCCCCATTTTTATTTATGGACTCTCTTCAGATTTGGTAGTAATTTCTTTTGCATTTGCGCGCTATTCTTTTTTAATATAAATGTCTGTGCGATGTGAATTCAGCCATACAGATTTTATGGCTGAATTTGCATCGGATTCGGACACAACTCGCACAGGACCCTTTTTTGGGTCCGCAGCAGAATCGGATCGCATGGATGTTCACACTTATGCAATCTGATTCATGTCTGAACTGACAGTTTGCACTGCGATGTGCGAACTGATCTGGGGGTGTCCTTAACTGTGTATTGACACCCCCAATGATTCGCATATGGCAGTGTGAACTGCCTGAGATTTGAATGTGATGCGGGAACCCGCAGTGGATTTACAGGGTTACCGCATCGCATATATGTGAACCGGCACTAAGACTTTTCCTAAGAAAATATGTTCAAGATTCTATCCATCTACGGCCAGTTTAAGTGTAAACAGAAAAAGCAATTATTACATTTTTTTAAAGAAGCAACATAGTCATCAATCATTGTTGATGTAGAAGAGCTTGATCTAAGACATACAGTATACATTTTATTAAAAAACAAAAAAACAAACAAAAAACAAATGACACCAGTTTAAAAATGACTAACTCTATTGTCATGAATTCTTCATACAGCATGCACATGTGCTGTACCTTGTAGCACTCCAGAAGCTGCATGCTGTTTTAGTATGCAAATAATTCTGTGAAAATGTATGTTATATATTATATAATATATTTATTGCAATATTATATAATATATATATATATATATATATATATATATATATATATATATATATATATATATATATATATATATATTAGTATATCTCAATAAATTGATAAATAATATAAGCTACAATATGCCAGCAAAAGAAAAATTATATATATATATATATATACTTTAGGAGGACAAATATCAAAAATAATGATAAATCAATGCATTTGTTTGTGGTGCAATTTTATAATACTGATACTACTAAAAAATAGTGTTCAGGAAATAAATAGAATAGAGCCCTGGTGCCCAACCAGTAGCCCCGGGGGCAGCATGCAGTCCTTTGGCACCTTTTGTGTGGCCCTCGGAGACGCTAATCTGCGTTTGCCTTGTTATAGCAGTGATTTCTAACAGTCTCAAATAATGTGGTTCCAGTCTATGTCTGTCTCTGGATCATGTCCCCAATCTCCAACAACTCCTATAGCATCATCTCTTGTATCATGCTCATACTGTTTGGCTATATCCTGTTCTGTGTCTGCTGTCTCTGATAATATAGATTCACTGACTTTTATGCGCAACCTTTTGGTGATGTTGGTGGGTGTACTTGAGGCAATCCTATCAAGAGACCACCACTGTATTAAATGAATAAAATAACTATTGATGGGCCACCATGTACTTGTCATAACAAATATATATATATTATACTGTACATTTGTACACACAGTATATATATTGTATATATAAATATATATATATATATACACACACACACACACCATATTGTCAAAAGTATTGAGACACCTGCCTTTACATGCACATGTACTTTAATGGCATCCCAGTCTTATTTTGTAGGCTTCATTATTGAGTTGGCCCACCCTTTGCAGCTATAACAGCTTCAACTCTTCTGGGAAGGCTGTACACAAGGTTTAGGAGTGTGTCTATGGGAATGTTTAACCATTCTTCCAGAAACACATTTGTGAGATCAGGCACCGATGTAGGACAAGAAGGCCTGGCTTGCAGTCTCTGCTCCAATTCATCCCTAAGGTGTTCTATCGGGTTGAGGCCAATCAAGTTCCTCCACCCCAAACTCGCTCATGCATGTCTTTATGGACCTTGCTTCGTGCACTGATCCAAATAATTTGGTGGAGGGGGGATTATGGTGTGTGGTTGTTTTTCAGGGGTTGGGCTTGGCCCCATAATTCCAGTGAAGGGAACTCCTAAGGCATTAGCATACCAAGACATTTTGGACAAGTTAATGCTCCCAACTTTGTTGGAACAGTTTGGGGATGGCCCCTTCCTGTTCCAACATGATTGCGCACCAGTGCACAAGGTCCATAAAGACATGGATGAGTCAGTTTGAGGTGGAGGAACTTGACTGGCCTACAAAGTCCTGACCTCAACCCGATAGAACACCTTTGGGATGAATTAGAGCAGCGACTGCAAGTCTATCTATCTATCTATCTATCTATCTATCTATCTATCTATCTATCTATCTATCTATCTGTCTGTCTGTCTGTCTGTCTGTCTGTCTGTCTGTCTGTCTGTCTGTCTGTCTGTCTGTCTGTCTGTCTGTCTGTCTGTCTGTCTCTCTCTCTATCTATCTATCTATCTATCTATCTATCTATCTATCTATCTATCTATCTATCTATCTATCTATCTATCTATCTATCTATCTATCTATCTATCTATCTATCTATCTATCTATCTATCTTATTTAAGGAAAACATCACTTAGTTGGGAAGGTAATAAATACTTAAATAATTAATACTTATATGTTTGCTGTGTCTTTGTTGTATGTGGAATCCTCTTACCTGACAGGGTAGACCTGATGGGAATCAGCTTTTTAAAGTGATGGAAGTGTCGGATTTGTTGAGTTGTTGACACGCTGCTTTGCTCTACCACTTATCTGTCTGTATATATATACTGCTGCTCCCCATGGCAACTAACACACACAGTGACCACTTCACATTGAGGAATTTGTCATTGTGTTACTGATGACATCTAACTGCTCATTTTTCTATCTCAAACTTACAATTAACGTTTTAGAATATGTTTCCTTATATACTGGAATGCATCACATGAAAGCTTCCTGATAAATTTACATGACATTTGATGACATTTAAGCTTCATATTGTAATACAATATTTACTAGCCTTGCAGAATTGCTTGGTATAGAAGTTTTTTTTTCTTGGTGCATAATGATTCAGGGCTCTCAGGTGTATCCAGAGGAACTCTGCAATTGCATTCCAAAAACTGAGTATCAGCAGGCAAAGGATTGTTTTTTTTCAAGAGAACTTGACATTTTCATGAATGGGCAAAGTAACAATCTCTTTTAAAAGGATTGTAAAGTCTCATGGTTTTTCACCTTAATGCATTCTTTGCAAGGCGAAAAACCTTCTGTGCTGCATCTGCCCCCAGAGCCCCCCACCCCCCTTTTTTCTTACCTGAGCCCAACCATTCCAGCGATGTGCATGAGCCCAGCGGCTCCAGCCGATGTCTTTGTCCTCATTGGAAAGATTTATGGCAGTGGGAACTATTGGCTCCCACTGCTGTCAATCAAATCCACTGACACCGGAGCGGGGGGTGGGGCAGAGTCCTACTGTCTGTGTCAATGGACGCAGCAGCTGGACCTGGAAGAGCCCCCACGGGTGCCCCAAAGGAAAGCACTCCGTGTGGGTGGAGGAGGAGGAGAAGGAGGAACAACAGGGCTGCTCTGTGCAAAACCCTTGCACAGAGCAGGTAAGTATGCCATGTTTGTATTTTTATTGAAAAAATTAGAAACTTTACAATCCCTTTAAATACATAACTGCTCAGAAGGACCCAGGCATATGTACTGCACCTGTAGAGCTGGTTCACATGTGTGTGGCAGTAATGCATGGTAAAACACACACATTACTGCTATCCGGATAACACACAATCCATGCATTTGTCTGCTGCAGTGCCAATTAATTTCAATGGCACTTTCACAATGCACCTGAGTTGGAACTGCAACCTGCTCTAAATTTGCAATAGTTAATGAGTTGCATTGCAGATCATTCATTTTGTATGGGTTGCCTAGCCCATCACGCCACAACATACCTCAACACAAAAAGCCCAAGTATTAGTGCTGAACTGGAGCAAAGTGAGATAAAATTTCATAAAGTGTTGACTATGATGGACAAAAACAAGCCACGAACTGACAGAGAAACCAATACAAAACATTTCTATAATAAAAAGTATTGTCCATTTCTGCATAAAGTACTCATTTAGCTTTCAAAGGAAAAACAACATACTGTGTATAATGCACTACTTAAAGTAGAACTAAAGGCACCCTTTATACTCACCTTTCTTCCAGCGGTCCCTTCCCTTGCTGGTACCGGCACCTTCTCCAGTGTGCTGGTTTTGGGCCAACTTTATTGGATGATATCACTCCACTGTCATTCCAGCACACAGGGATCAGGCTGGCCACGGTAACTATGCTGGGCATGTGCAGCTCATTTTACATGTGAGGGGGGGGGGGACACTGCAAGCAGGCAGGTACGTTATTTTATTGCAGAGAGACATTATATGTCTCTTCTGCAATAAAGAAGCCTGCCTGCTCACAGTGTACAACAGTGCAACTTTAGTTCCACTTTAGTTACATAGTTAGTCAGGTTGTAAAAAAACGCAAGCACATCTGGCTCAACCATTAAAAAACAATAAAGAAAACACAACCATACAATCCCACATACGCAATCCTATAACCACTTGCTGACCACTATACTTACAGTATATATATACAAAGCTATCAGCCATAAGCCCTGCATTTTTTCTTTCAGCAGGTTATTCTCTTTCTCATTAAAGCAGTCTGAGTGGCTAATTAGCCACTGAATCCCTTTCAAAAGCAGTGGGAGGGGTTGGCCCACTGCTTGCCGGTGTTTGTTGGACTTAAACTTTTTCCTGCGAGCAGGAAAACGATCCAATGGTTCGCTAGGCTGGCCATAGAGGTGAACAGAGACCAGATCGTCTGTGATCAACTCTATGATTTTGGAGGACCAGTGCGACGTCATGGCATTACTTCTGGATTATATACAGAATTTCTAACAGGTTATGGGCCCAGGCATATCCCAGAGAAAAGCTGAGAACCCAGCCATAGCTCAGTCATAATCTGATACAGCAAGTGCAGGATACAGCAACAGAAAGAAGACTGCAACAGAAAAAAAGAAAATGGCCAGTAACACAGCTGTAACAAAGCTTCCATTTGAAAATCTTACAAACCAGAACTACCAGTCTTGGAAATGTAAGATGAAAATTCTGCTAATAAGAGAAGGTACATGGAAATGTATAAATGAAGTCAGGCCAGAACATCCTTCAGATGAGTGAAATGAGAAAGCTCAGAGCACAATCTCTCTTACCATAGAAGATGATCAGATCATACATACAGTATATGTACGCTTAGTGTGAAACTACTAAAGAAATGTGGGAAGGATTACAAAAGTTGTGCAAAAAAGCTAATCTTAGCAATAATCTGTATTTGATTAGAAAGCTACACTAAACCAAACTGATGAATGGCCAGGATATGCAGGAATACATAAGATGCACCTTGGAAATGGTTGAACACCTGAGAGGTATAGGAGAAGAAATAAAAGATTTTCATGTCGCAGCACTATTACTCAGTGGTTTACCAAAAAGCTATGAAACGCTTGTCACAGCACTTGATGTACATTCAGATGATGAACTGACATTTGACTATGTTAGGGGCAAGCAACTTGTGGATGAATATAAGCAAAAAAACAGAAATCATTATTAGTGATGGTGCTTCTGTCGCAGAGTCTGCTTTAAAGACAAAAAGTAGAATTAAAAACAGTAACCTGCAACAAGAAACACGTAGATGTTTTCTTTGCAAGAAACAAGGTAATTTAACCCCCTCCAGACTGCCCGCCGCAGTTATACATCGCTACTTTGATGTTAAATACCGGGTTTATGGCAGCAGATAGCCTTTATAAGCCTGGTATTTTTTTACTGGACGGCAGCCCTCTTTCTCATAAAAGTGGTCCTAGTGGTGGGATCACTTTTATGGGTGGCGGGAGAGGTGCGCCCCCCCTTCCTGGTTGTTTTCCACGCTTACCGGAGCCATCGTTAGCGGGGAAAATGATCCGGTCTTTTCCCCTTCTAGGCATAAAGTCAAGTGAGAACAAGCTGGCCCCCACTTGATTCTGTGGCCTTGGAGGACTGGAGCGACGTCATACATCGCTTTCTCCCAATGGCCTTAAATTATTTTATTTTTTACTTTTTAGTGGTTTTTAAAGGGACAGTGTAAAAATACAAAATAAAAGGTAAAATAAATAAGAAAAAAAAAATTAAAGCGCCCCGTCCCTTCGAGCTTGCACGCAGAAGCGAACACTTACGCAAGTTGTACCCACATATGTAAACGGTGTTAAAACCACACATGTGAGGTATTGCCACGATTGTTGGAGTGAGAGCATCAATTCTAGCCCTAGACCTCATCTATACCTCTAAACTGGTAACCTGTAGAAATTTATAAAGCTTGCCTATGGAGATTTTTAAGTACCAATGTTTGTTGCAATTCCAAATTAAGAGCCCCTCATATCTTTACCTAAGCCCTCTCTGACCCAGCAATCAGTGATGAGCTGAACAACCCCCGGTTCGGTTCGCACCGAAACACCGCAAACGGGGGAAAAGTTCATTAGAACATGCGAACTCCATTGAAGTCTGGGACTCGAACATGAAAAATCAAAAGTCCTTATTTTAAAGGCTTAAATGCAAGTTATTGCCCAAAAAAAGTGTATGGGGTTCTGGGTTCTGCCCTGGGGGACATGGACCAATGCAATTTTTATTTTTAAAAAAGAAATTTTTTACAGGAGCAGTGATTTTAATGATGCTTAACCGGTTGCCGACCGCCGCACGACTATATACTGCGGCGGTCAGCCCCGGCCAGGCAGAGTGACGTATCGGTACGTCACTCGCCTGTCACTGACTTGCGAGCCTATCGCGGGCGGGCGCGCGCCCGCCGAGGCGCGCGCCCGCCGCGGCTCGTTCACAGACAAGTCAGTGCGTGTGACCGGCGGACTCAATGTCCGCCAGTCACACTGCGATCGCTCCTGTGAAGGGAGAAAGACAGAGCAGCTTGTGTAAACAAGCTGCCTGTCAGTTCTCCCTGTGTAAAAGTGAAGATGTAGAACGGTTGATCTTTGCTTTTACACCAATAGGAATGTCCCTACACAGTTAGAATCACGCCCCTAGGACACACTTAACCCCTCCCTGTCCAATAAAGTTAACCCCTTCCCTGCCAGTGTCATTTTTACAGTAACAGTGCATATGTATAGCACTGATTACTGCAGTAATGTCACTGGTACCCCCAAAAGTGTCAAAAATGTCAGTCAAGGGTCCGATCTGTCCGCCGCAATGTCGCAGTACCGAAAAAAAAATCGCAGATCGCCGCCATTACGCGTTAAAAAAAAAACACCAAAAATGACAAAAATCTTTCCCTTTGTTAGTAAACGCGATAACTTTTGCGCAAACCAATCAAAATACGCTTTTTGCGATTTTTTTTACCAAACATAGGTAGCATAAAACAAATTGGCCGAAAAATGTTAAAAAATTTTGATTTTTACTTTTTTTTTTGGGGAATTTCATATAAAAAAATGTGAAAAATATTGTTATTTTTGCAAAATTTACGCTCTTTTTTTGTTTATAGCGCGTGATCAAAAAATCGCACAGGTGATCAAATACCACCAAAAGAAAGCTCTGTTTGTGGGAAAAAAAGGACGTCAAATTCGTTTAGGTACAGCGTCGCACGACCGCGCAATTGTCCATTAAAGTCACGCAGTAAAAAATTGCAAAAAACCCCTGGTCCTTTAGCAGCCAAATCCTCCGGGGCTTAAGTGGTTAAAGTGAAACAGTAAAAAAAATTCCTTTAAATGTCGTGCCTGGGGGGTCCCCTTAATGTGCCTGTAAAGTGGCGCATTTGTGCGATGTATGTAGCTTGCTGCAGCATTACAGACATTTATAAAGGAAAAAATGTCATTTAAACTTGGTCATGGCTGTAATGTATTGTTAGCTCCCGGCAATACAGATAAAAAAATTGAAAAAAATGGAGTGGGGTTCCTCCCCCCCAGTCCATACCAGGCCCTTCGGGCCTGGTACAGATTTTAAGGGGAACCACACGCCAAAATTGAAAAAAAAAAAAATGACGTGGGGACCCCCCCAAAATCCACACCAGACCCTTATCCGAGCAAGCAGCCTGGCTGGCCAGGATGGGAGGGGAGGACAAACGAGCACCCCCCCCCCCTTATCTGAACCATACCAGGCTGCTTGCCCTCAACATGGGGAGGGTGCTTTGGGGTGACCCCAAAATCATGTTGATGGGGACCAGGGCCTCTTCCAGACATCCCTGGGCTGTGGTTGTTGGGGTCTGCCGGTGGGGGGTTTATCAGAATCTGGAAGCCCTCTTTAACAAGGGGGCCCCCAGATCCCGCCCCCCCATGTGAATGGATATCGGGTACATCGTACCCCTACCCATTCACCAAAAAAGTGTACAAAAAAATGTAAGTCCTTTAACAAAAATAAAGGAAGGGGGCGGGGATAACCCGGTGGCACCGCCCCTTCTGACGTGACATCACGTCTGACGTGACATCAGTAATTTATTAACTGCACCAGGGCAGAGCGTTATGGGGCACTCATAACGTCAGATTCCTATAAAAGAGCTGTCACAGCTCAAACAGCTCATTACGTGGGTGGCGTGTAAAGAGGCGGGAGCCTTTTTTTTTTTTTTGGGCGCGATGGCGGGTGACGTGATTGACGATGGATTTACATCGGTTTACACTATTTTTTTTAATAAGGGACTTGTCAAAAACTGGCTTTTGTCTTTATTTTTTTTGTAAATTTTTTTGGTGAATGGGTAGGGGTAGGATGTACCAGATATCCATTCACATTTTTTTAACAAGTTGGCCCCCTTGTTAATAAGACATTTCAACAAAAAGATCTTGAAAGCATTATAAAAGTTTAATAGTTCCAAATTTGCTTAATGCTGCAAAGGGGACAATCCCCAAAAAATGGTATGAAATAAAAGCCCCTACTATTAGGAAATGGTGTGGGAGGGTCAAATATACAGTATATATATATATATATATATATATATATAATACGGAATACTTGTGGAGTAGAGATGAAGAACGAGTTGATAGTTTTTAGAAAAAGTGGTTGGACTTTAAAAAAACTAGAGAGTTTATACAAATCTGGGAAAACCAGGGGAATTAGCACAATTAGGTTGTGTTAGAGGTATTTTGAAAAGATGGATAGGATTAAAATGGTGGAACGGGGTAAATGTAAGGAGATTGGAAGGGAATGGGGAGAGGCGATATAGGGGTAGGGAAACATAATATACAATATGTATAATTGAAGGAACTTTGCTTCCTTTTGATGGTTTTGTATAATTGATTGAAATTAATAAAAATTATAATAAAAAGAAAAAAACCCTCAATCAGTGATGCAAACCTATGACTTGTAGGGGCTTTAAAAGACTCACCTATAAAAAACTTAGGGTACCAAATGTTGACTTAATTTTACGGGCACACAGAATTTAAAGACTTGACATGTAATGTACATATTTACGTGTCATCGCCTCATCTTTTATATTTTACAATAAAATTTAGAAAAATTTTGCGTTTGTGTGTCCTAAAATTAACTTTACTGTTTTTTTTGTTTTTTTACTGAAATTTGGCGCTTGATTAAACCTTCTGCTAATATTGTACAATAACAAAAAAAAATATGAACTATGACTATTTTATTCTCCAGGATGTCTGCTTCAGCACAGATATAATGTTTTGGAGGGTTTTACGTATTCCTTAGACCTAAAATTATTATTTTTTTAAGTTGTGCAAAAACAATGCAAAAACGGTTCTGGTAGTAAAAGGCTTAAATGAGGTTCTAGTTCATTTCAGTTTATCTCAAATCTGCATTCTGATAACCACTTTGCTACAGAAAATAATCACAGACGTGACTAGGTCAAGCAACAAGACATGTATGACAACTTTTTCTCAACCTATTTGTGAAGAAATGTCCTTCATGCTTGTCTGGTCACCCGGTCACTGATTATCTCATAGGAAACATACAATAGGTGTAACTGCTCTTTCTGAGCTGCTTATTTTGCAATTCGTTTCAGCATATACAGTACAATTAAACAGTCAGGTCTCAAGGTCAGTTATATAGATTGTAAGGGTTGGTAACCAAATGTTAATATAGACACCTAAATTCAAGTTACTTAAAGTGATTCTAAAGCTTAAATTTTCTTTTCAAGAAGAATAAATAACATCATACTTACCTGCTCTGTGCAATAGTCTTGCAAAGAGTGGTTCCTTACTTCCTCTTCTTAAGTCCCCCGCCGGCACTGTCTGATCTTCCTTCCCTGTGTATGCCCCCTCAGCAAGCCGGCTTCTGTGGGGGTCACAAGTGCAGGCGTGCTCCAGAGCCGATGCAGTTTAGTGTGTGGGCAGCGTTAACCAAGCCTAAAACCTCAACTGGTTTGTATTGTACATATATTTACACATTGTTCATATACTTAAATTGTTGTTGCTTTGAACATGCAATTTTCTTATTCAATCATTTTTTGATCATGTGGTTTTGATCAAAAACTGCAACTTTTATCCCATTAAAAGAGGCCATAACTATTTTCTCAGGTTTCAAGAAAGTCAGTTATGTAGGGCTTTGTTCAATATAAGGCATAATTCACCTTAAAAAAAAAAACTGCCTATGCAGGTAAGTGGTGTCTGTAGAGAAAAAGCAAATTGCAACTTTGACCAAAAGTGGAATAACATCCTTGCTAAAGGTGTAGGCCCATTACATACCTCACAAAACCTGACTGAAAAACTTCAAGAGATTCTCCCTATTGTGCCTTGTTGCTGGGACATTGCTAAGACATGGCCAGATGCTACTGTTCACCTCCACCATCATAGGAATGAGCTCTCAATTGCTGGGCTCAGAGCTACCGCATCGGGGAGAGTAAGGGTATGTGAGGGGGTATGAATCAGAGAAAGAGCTCACTCTTGTGATTGGGGGGAAGTTGAGCCGTAACAGCTGGAAGTGAACCTAGTAACATCCTAGCGACAAAGCTGGATGGGATGATGCCATCTTTGGTCATTTTTCAGGCAGACCTCTGGTGGTATTTTGTGGAAAGTGGTATTTAAATGATCTACATCTATACTAAGGGTGTCATTCAACTTTGGTCAAAGCTCACGTTTTTTTTTTTTATCCCCTGAACTATGCCTTTAACTACATAAGGACCACTCCATGTACAGTTGCTGCGACAGGGCGGCCCTTAAGTGCAAAATCATGTACCTGTATGTGATTCTCGTCCTCGGCTCTGGGGCGCGCGATAGGACACAGCAGGAGTTGAGTGCACGTTCCTTAGCGTCTTAGTTGTCTTTGGGAAATAGACATATGAGTGCTGCCAGCATTGCTACAAAGGTTGAAGGGGTGGGGGGTCAGCCTGTCAGTGCTCAGACCATACGCCACACACTGCATCAAATTGGTCTGCATGGCTGTCAACCCAGAAGGAAGCCTCTTCTAAAGATGATGCACAAGAAAGCCCGCAAACAGTTTGCTGAAGACAAGCAGACTAAGGACATGGATTACTAAAACCATGTCCTGTGGTCTGATGAGACCAAGATAAACTTATTTGGTTCATGATGTCAAGCGTGTGTCAACCAGGCGAGGAGTACAAAGACAAGTGTGTCTTGCCTACAGTCAAGCATGGTGTTGGGAGTGTCATGGTCTGGGGCTGCATGAGTGCTGCCGGCACTGGGGAGCTATAGTTCATTGAGGGAACCATGAATGCCAACATGTACTGTGACATACTGAAGCAGAGCATGATCCCCTCCCTTTGGAGACTGGGCCGCATGCAAAAGCATCAGCTTTTTTTTTCCACACATGAGCAATCTGTCTGACCAAAGTTAGCACCTCCACCTAAAGCTGAAACTCTTAGGAAAAGAATGTTCTAATAAAGTTTGTTCGTTTTTTTAATTACTAGTGGGGTCAAATAGACATTTGTTTCTCATTTTTCCTGTCTGTAATCATAGACACACAGATACATACATACACATGCACACACACATATACAGTATCTCACAAAAGTGAGTACATCCCTCACATGTTTGTAAATATTTTATTATATCTTTTCATGTGAAAACACTGAAGAAATTATACTTTGCTACAATGTAAAGTAGTGAGTGTACAGCTTGAGTAACAGTGTACATTTGTTGTCCCCCTCAAAATAACTCAATACACAGCCACTAATGTCTAAACCGCTATCAACAAAAGTGAGTACACCCCTAAGTGAAAATGTCCAAATTGGGCCCAAAGTGTCAATATTTTGTGTGGCCACCATTATTCTCCAGCACTGCCTTAACCCTCTTGGGCATGGAATTCACTAGAGCTTCACAGGTTGAAACTGGAGTCCTCTTCCACTCCTCCATGATGACATCATGGAGCTGGTGGATGTTAGAGACCTTGCACTCCTCCACCTTCCATTTGAGGATGCTCCACAGATGCTCAATCAGGTTTAGGTCTAGAGAAATGATTGACCAATCTATCACCTTTACCCTCAGCTTCTTTAGTAAGGCAGTAGTCGACCTGGAGGTGTGTTTGGGGTCGTTATCATGTTTGAATACTGCCCTGCGGCCCAGTCTCTGAAGGGAGAGGATAATGCTCTTCTTCAGTATGTCACATGTATGAATAGGATCATGAGTATGAATGGGTACCCCTACCCATCGACCAAAAAAAATGTCAAAAAGTAATAAAAGCACAGAAACTGTTTTTGACAATTCCTTTATTAAAAAAAAATAAAAAAAAAACAGTGTCCCCCGATGTAAATCCATCATCACCCGAAAAAGAGAAAAAAACAAAAATGCTCCTGCTGTCCATGAAGGCTGGCCACCTACTGCAGGGTCTCCCATTTGACATTTCTTATATAGGTAAGGGGCAGGGCCACCTCACTATGTCACCTGGCGGCCCGCCTGCTTGTGACGTCACAGACTGGTGCATGCTGGGGGATTGGGGGGTACACCACACCATTAATTTTTACATTTTGGTGTGGGTTTCCCCTTAAAATCAATAACAGACCCAAAAAGACTGGTATGGACTGGGGGATATTCCGTCTTTTTTACAGTACAGTAAAACCTTGGATTGCGAGCATAATTCGTTCCGGAAACATGCTTGTAATCCAAAGCACTCTTATATCAAAGCAAATTTCCCCATAAGAAATAATGGAAACTCAGATGATTCATTCCACAACCATTTATTCATAAGTTCTTCAGTTTATAGTCCATATAAAAAGATTATAGCATTGCGATAGGTTATATAACCATAAAATGTCCACCCACAAATAGCCGCTTCCACAAGGGGATTAGAAGCAAAATCCAGCAGGAGCTACAGAGTATAAAAGAGAAGAGAGGCGCCTCTAAGTGTAGCAATATGGTTACATTTAATGAAGGTACAACATTTAGCAACTCACATGGTTGATGAATAAAACAGTCACATCTAAGTATGCAGGCATCCGGGGTAAAGCTGTCCACATAGACAATCTTATGCACAACTGGCTGCCAGTCTGTAAACCTGACCGGGAAGACCACCCTGCAGTAAAGCGATCTGAAAAGCGAGGGGCTGCATGGAAGGGATGACATAGATGGCGGTGCGGAGGATGCTCTATGTGGACAGCTTTACCCCGGATGCCTGCATCCTTAGATGTGCCTGTTCTAATCATCAACCATATGAGTTGCTAAATGTTGTACCTTCATTAAATGTAACCATATTTCTACACTTAGAGGCGTCTCTCTTCTCTTTTATACTCAGGTGTGACTTGAGGCTACTTGTATATCAAGACATCGCTTGTATATCAAGTCAAAATTTATTTGAAAATTTTGCTTGTCTTGCAAAGCGCTCTTAAACCAAGTTACTCTCAAACCAAGGTTTTACTGTATTTTTAATTGTCTGCATTTTTTTTACATTCAGCTATCAGTGGGGAACCCGATGACAGCTGATGAGTCATCTGTTGTTAAGAACTCGGCGGCCGGCTTCCCGGTTCAGTGTGGTAAATTACCAAATTAACCACTAGACGACCGCCCACCACAGATGCACTACGGCAGGCAGCTGCTCCTGGGCAAAACCCTTACATGTACGGCGCTTGCTCTGAAGAGTCTAGGGGGCAAGCGTGTGCCGCCAACGGTGCCTCTGCTCCGATAGCCGTCTGACACCCTCAATCTCTCCCCGCTGACAGAGAAGGACGGAAGACTGATGTAAACACAGCCGTCCGTCCTTCTGCCTGCAATGATCAGGCGATTCCAGACGCAACGTCCACACGCCCCTTGAAATTTTTCGCCGGCCTTTATTATCTACTACCTGGGACAGTCTGCGGGACGCCGCTTTTCCATCCCTTGTATTAACAATTGATATGCCTGTTTATTCATGCCACATTGTGAGTACCTTTTTTTTAAATAAATAAGATTGTATTTTAAACGGGATCACGCTATGGGCTTCCTTTTCTCTTTCCCTACATATTCATTTATGACTGCTGGAAATTATTGAGGAGATTTTACCCTGTACTGATCCCTGAACGCATTTTAAGAGGTGGTCCATCTGTACTGAATAAGTATTCATGCAACATCAGATCTTCAGTGGTCTTGATTAAAAGCTGGGAGAGGCTGACTCATTAAGTTGAGCAGCCATGGAAATCTGGTAAGCTGTTTTCCTTACACCATCACAGAGGTGTTCCTTTCTTTCACACACCCTTGGTGCCACGGGAAGAATCCCCTCTTGGATTATTGTGCATGCGGACTTATGTATTGATTTCATATTCATTTTTCTTTGGGACTTATTCATTTGGACACCCAAAAAATATTATTGTGATTTATATTTTTAGCGCTACACTTTTATGTTCTATTCTTCAATGATCACAGAGACCATGCAATCCTGTTATATAGGATCGCATGTCTCTATGATCATTTCACAAGCCCAACCCCCCTACAGTTTGAATCACTCTCCTAGGCTTACATTTAAGCCCTTGATCACCAATAGTACTAACCCCTTCCCTGCCAGTGTCATTATTACAGTAACAGTGCATATTTTTAGCACTGATTACTGTAGTAATGTCACTGGTACCCCCAAAAGTGTAAAAAATGTCAGTCAGGGGTCCGATCTGACCTCCGCAATGTCGCAGTTCTGCAAAAAATTGCAGATCGCCACCATTACTAGTAAAAAAAACAAAAAAAAAACAATAAAAATTACATAAATCTTTCCCGTAGTTAGTAAATGCAATAACTTTTGCGCAAACCAATCAAAATACACTTATTACGATTTTTTTTTTACCAAAAATATGTAGCAGAAAACAAATTTGCCTAAAATGTTAAAAAAAATTGATTTTTTAATTTTGTTTTTGGGAATGTCACATATCAGTATGTGAAAAATATTTTTTTTTTTCAAAATTGTCGCTCGTTTTTGTTTATATAGCGCAAAAAATAACAATCGCACAGGTGATCAAATACCACCAAAAGAAAGCTCTATTTTTGGGAAAAAAGGACATCAATTTCGTTTGGGTACAGCATGGCATGATTGCGCAATTGTCCGTTAAAATAGCGCAGTGCCGAATCGCAAAATAGGGCCTGGTCATTGAGCAGAAAAATCTGAAAGTGGTTAACTAATGCAGTAATTATCGCTAAATTGAACAAATACCGTATTTGGTATTTAATGCAAAATTCTTAATGAATTCAACACTTGCACAATTGTTACAGCATGCAATGTTTTACCACATTTTATTAGCTGTTATTTAACCACTTAAGCCCCGGAGGATTTGGCTGCTCAAAGACCAGGGCCTAGTTTGCGATTCGGCACTGCGTGATTTTAACGGACAATAGTGCGGTCGTGCAAAGCTGTACCCAAACAAAATTGATGTCCTTTTTTTCCCACAAACAGGGCTTTCTTTTGGTGGTATTTGATCACCTGTGCGATTTTTATTTTTTGTGCTATAAACAAAAAAAGAGCGTCATTTTTGAAAAAATAACAATATTTTTCACATTTTTTTATATGAAATTCCCCCCAAAAAAATGTAAAAATCAAAATGTTTTAACTTTTTAGGCCAATTTGTTTTCTGCTACATATTTTTGGTAAAAAAAATCGCAATTGATTGATTTGCGCAAAATTTATTGAGTTTACTAACAAAGGGAAAGATTTATGTCATTTTGTATTGTTTTTTTTTAACTAGTAATGGCGGCGATCTGCGTTTTTTTGCGGGACTGCGACATTGCGGCGGACAGATCAGACCCTTGACTGACATTTTTTACACTTTTGGGGGTACCAGTGAGATTACTACAGTAATCAGTGCTATACATATGCACTGTTACTGTAAAAATGACACTGGCAGGGAAGGGGTTAACTTTATTGGGGAACAAGAGGTTAAGTGTGTCCCTAGGGGCGTGCTTCTAACTGTCAAGGGGCATGGCTTTTGATGTAACCATAGAGACATACGATCCTACATAGCATGATCGTATGATCTCTGCAGTTATATCAGGGAGAATGACAGGTGGCTTTGTTTACATTAGCCGCCTACCTTTCTCCCTCTCCAGTGGGAGATCGCGAGTGACCGGCAGACATCGGAGCCGCCGGTCACTCGCGCGGGGATCCCAGTGAACGAGCGGGGGCGGGAGCACGCCTCCGGCGGCGCGCGCTTGCCCCCTATTGGCTCACGGACGAGTGACATACTGGTACGTCACTTTGCCCTGGGGGGGCTGACCGCCGCAGTATATGTACTCGCGGTGGTCGGCAAGTGGTTAACAACCCCATGGACACGCAGAAACATAGAAGAGTGACAGCAGAAAAAGACCAAGTGGTCCATTGTGTCTGCCTGTCTGAGTATAGATCTATATTTATCCCATGCATATTTGAACCCACTTAGTCAATTTCAAACATTAACTACTCTTTCGATAAAATAATATTTTCTAAGATTAGTTTTGAACTCTCCCTCTGCTAAATTGAGGTCATGTCCCTGTGTTCTTGATTTTGACTTCATATTAAAAATACTGCCCTCCTGAACCTTATTCAGCTCCTTGATATATTTAAAGGGTTTAATCATGTCTCTCCTTTCTCTTCTTTCCTCCAGTCCATTTTCAAAATGGGTCAATGTTTCTTATACATCTTCTCCACTTCTCTATGTGGACATGAAATCCTGAAATAAACACTCGTAAATTCGCATTTCTACTGTTCAACCCACCATTTTTATTTCTCACCAAATGCTGTCTAGGTATCTGTCCTGTATCTCTTTGATACCATTATCTGTTTTCCTTTAATTATATCCTTTTTTTTTATAAATCTCCTCTTTATTGCAGCCTGTTCCAAAAAGTCAAATTCTCATGATTTGGTCTTTAAGAATATTTTTTAACCAAATCGGATGATGACCACTACCTATTGATACGTAACTATATCTGTCAGTGCCCAGACTAGCCTCATCCCCATAGATATTATCTAACATTAAAAAAAAAAAATGAATGTTGACCTTACTATATTGATATGTGAGAGAAAAAATGTGGTCATTAATATTTAAAGCACTTAAAAATACACATAAGTCCTCTCCTCTTTTCCTTTCCCGGTCATCACTAGATCATCTATTAATCTATTATAGAATATATTATATTCAGAGTATAAAGAAAAAGTTTATGTGGATTGGGATTTTACAGGTATCCAGGGCGTTAATTCATAAAAATGCAATTTTTATTGTCACATATTATACAACATATACTGTATGACATAGACAAATATTAAAATGATAAGTGATCATGGGCATAGTATTCTCATAATCTGACACATTTTAAGACACTCTCTTCCCCAAGGAAACAGAGAAGGTACAGAAGAACCCAAGAGATCACTAAATATTGATGATAAAAACACATTGCATTAGGGGAAAGCCCATCCACTACCGTGCAGCAGGTCCAGGGCAGGGGCGGACTGACCATTCGGGGATTAGGGCACTGCCCGAGGGCCCAGGGTCAGTAGGGGGCCCCATGAAAAGGCTACACACTACAGAAAGAAGCCAGGAACTTCCATGCAGGCTATGCTGTGGTAGATATTTTAAATGCCCACTCTACGTGGCTGAGCTGCAATTTGTAGGTGGGGCTTTGTGTGGCTTGAGTGTGGACACAGGGGGCCCCATGATCTCTGATTGCTCGGGGGCCCCATGAGTTGTCTGTCCACCCCTGGTCCAGGGACATCTTGCTTGACAGGATCATAGATGCCACTCTTCACAGATATTGAAGCTGTTTAACTGTAAAAAAGTTGAGGGCTGGGGTAAAATATGGAAGCCAAAGTTGAGCAGTAAGTTGCAAGGATTAGTGTCCATAGATTATAATTCTGCCTCTATCAGTACCAAAGAATCATCAGACATCCACAAGGGTGAACCTCTCAACTTGGCTCAACTCTTGTTGTATAATATTATTTAAGATTTTTTATTCCTGAAAATTGTTTTTTTTAATTAAAAAAATATTATTTTTTTTACATAAATAAATTGGCTTGGTTGGGTGTAAACTTGACTCCCATTGCGACACCTGATAATTGAATACAAAAGGCACCTTCATACCAGAAGTTAACAAAAAATGTCAACACCTTCCTCAAAAAGGCTTTCTGTGTTTTAGGTATAGCATCTCCCTTTGGGTGACAATTTTTCAGTTGGTTCCACTCACTGAGCAATTTTGGCCAGTTCATTAGGAAGCAGCAACAGTTTGCTCAGTGTATGATAAGCTTCACATGCCCCCTCTTTCTTAAGCTGAATAGACACTATACACATTTTGTTGGTAGATTTCCATTAGATTTACCTTCAACTATGGAGTGCAAGGGCCTGCCTGATTGCATACAAATTGAAAGTGTTTAGCTTTGACCTCATATTATATGATTTTGGTAAGTCTATAGGAAAAAATCTAAAGAAAATTGTATAGTGTGTATGACCCATTACTCTGCAATACAACTCTGTAGGAGGGCACTTGTGATGAGGGATGTGGCTGTTACTCAGCTATGGCAGCAAAGATCACTGGAGGGGCAGAGTAGGAAGTAGCATTTTCATGACAAAAATGTATTTAAAAGGCCTGTACAAGGAAACTCAAATCTTAATGAGCTGAGGTCTGTATGTCTATATGTTCAGGACTATAAAGAGATCGAAAGATGTGAGACTTAAGTTGGACTTGAAAAAATTAAAGTGTGACGATTGGTATTGGCGCTACCTTAAGGTGATAAAAAATACAATGCCACAAACTGGCGTGAGTGGAAATAATAAAGGAAGTTGAGTAACCCACAAATTGCAAAGTGTCACCGATTATTGTGAGTGAAAAACTCCTTAAAGGATAGCATATAAACAATGTGTTTATTCAAATTATCCAAAATCAAATCAACAACCAATATAGTGATAAGTGTTAAATAAAAATTGTTCCACAACCACAAGTGTATTATCAGGTTACAATTTTTATCTTTATCATTAAGTTGGACTTGAGCCCCCATTCACACTGGCGTATATGTTACTTGATTCCTTACGCCTGACTACAGCTTAGTACACCTGACTATGCAGAATCCTGTTCTTCCTAATTGTCCTTGTTCACATTTTTTTTACGCTCAGTTATCCTACACTCTATATCCTGCACTCAGAAAAAGACATGAGCATATTCCAGTGTTTTTGGTCTCATTGACTTCAATAGAAGTTAGAGAAATGGGTAAAAAGGCGCTGGTGACCTAGGATGTTAAATGAATATAAAACCTAGCTCTTTTTCTTGAAGTAATAAATATAGATTGTTAAAACTAGGTAGATGTCACATAAAATAGTAAAGATGCTGGTGGCACATAAATGTGCTATACACACAATAATAAATACAGTAAACCAATAAAAATATTATAGTGCTAGTGCTTACTTCAATAGAAGTGCCTATAAATGTGCGATGCGCATGAAGAACCCCTCCTCTCCTATAGCACTGTCCTCCTATACTTTGCATAAATATTGTTTCCTGGAGTATTTATTATTTCCTTATGTACCTTTAGTCCAGATTAGGTACATGACTCAGCAACAGAACTGACAGTTTGAACTGAATTGCCAAGAAACAATGATGGCCATAGCCATTCTTTTTTCTTAGAAGAAAGTAAAATCATTGTTCGCCTGTTGAACAGATTTCATTAGGTCGCTGTTAATGTATTGACCTAACAATAGTCTGTGCAGAAATGTGAGCTGTTTTTATTGTCTGAAGCATAATTGCAGACTACAAAAGTGTGTTCTGTTGTAACTGAACTGAACAAGCTGTGAATCATGACTGTCAATTGGAAAGTGATGCAGGTGATCAGGAAGTTTATACACTTAACCTATAAACAAGCACTTCTATTATAACTATTATTATACAGGATTTCTGTAGCACCAACGGCTTGTGCAGCACTTTACAACAAGAGAGCAGACAGTACAGGTACAATACAATTCAATACAGGAGGAATCACAGGGCCCTGCTCGTTAGAGCTTACAATCTAAAAAGGAGGGTCAACTGATACAAAAGGTAATAGCTGTGGGGGATGAATTGATGAAGTAAATAAAAGTACAGTTGTTGGGTGAAGGCAAGATAGGCTTCTCTAAAGAGAAGGGTTTTCATAGTAAACAATCAGCTTCTAACTTCAGCTTGTTCAATTAACCACTTTAAGACCGGAAGATTTGACCCCCTTCCTGACCAGGCCCTATTTTGCGATTTGGCACTGCGTTACTTTAACAGACAATTGAGTGGTCGTGTGAAGCTGTACCCAAATAAAATCAACGTCCTTTTTTTCCCACAAATAGAGCTTTCTTTTGGTGGTATTTGATCACCTTTGATTTTTCATTTTTGCGCTATAAACAAAAAAAGCGACAATTTTGAAAATAAAAAACAATATTTTTCACATTTTGCTATATAACATTCCCAAAAAATTAAAATTCACATTTTTTTAACATTTTAGGCCAATTTGTTTTCTGCTACATATTTTTGGAAAAAAAAAATTGCAATAAGCTTATTTTGATTAGTTTGCGCAAAAGTTATCGCGTTTACTAACTATGGGAAATATTTATGCCATTTTTATTGTTTTTTTTTTATTTTTATTAGTAATTGGTGCGATCTGCAATTACGGTGGACAGATCGGACCCCTAACTGACATTTTTGACACTTTTAGGGGGACCAGTGACATTACTACAGTAATAAGTGCTAAAAATATGCACTGTTATTGTCATAATGACACTGGCAGGGAAGGGGTTAACCCTATGGGTGATCAATGGGTTAACTGTATGCCTCATGCTTACTGAAATGTGGGGGGGGGGGGATCTGTGACACAGACCAAGATCGCAGGTTCGGCAATGCTGAATCCTGTGATCTCTCCCTGTCTGTCACAGATAAGATCCACCTGCTTTGTTTACATAAGCAGGCGGGTCTTCTCACACTTTCCCCTATGATCGGGGAAGAGAGGCGGCGATTGCTCCTCCTCCTCCGGCCCGACTCCAGTCGATTACGAATTTTTGACAAAAACTGGATGTGCAGGCTATAAAATTTTTATTGTACGTGAACACAACATCTGATTTTGTTTAATTAGTATGGTTTTTGTCCGAAAAAAATCATAAGAGTAAGACTAGGCATGCTCAGAAATGAAAGAACAAATACAAAACAATTCAACACATGACATCACTTTTGGAGTTGAATTCTGTCGTACGGGAATTTTCGTATGAAAGTAACCTCTTCACTTTCCATGTGAGACTAGCATGCAACAAAAAAAAGACAAAAGATCGTCCAATAATCTGATCGTGTGTACAAGGCTTAAGAGCCGGTTCTCAGTGGTGCGATGCCAGACATCGCATGTGATTCGCAGTACATTGCTGTGCATGTGAAACTAGTGTGCCTCGCGCTTATGGTAAATAAATTAAATTAATTAAACTAAAACAGATGAATGAGCTGCCGGCTGCAATAAAAAGTGCAAGTGCTTTTTGAATGTGTTTGTCTGTGTTTGCAGCGCTGCTCTAAAGTGTTAATGTGCAAATATACCATAAATTACAATAAAATTCATAAGTGCATAATAGAATTCATAAGTGCATAATAAATAAATAAAACTGCATAATAAAATATATCATCAAGTGCAATAGTGCTGTGCTGAAAGTGTGCATAAACGACCTGTTAAATATCACCATAAAACAAGTGCAGCAATAAAAGCTCATATATAGTCCATAATAAAAGTCCTTTTTCAAATTATAAAGTGCTGGTGCTCATCCGTGTTGCTTGTGGGGTCTCCCCCTTTGTGGATGTACTTACCACAATCTAGCTTAAACTGAGCAGGAAATGATGATCATGGTGATCCTTGAATTCATTAATGTTGGCTAGAAATCCAAAAAAGACTCCTTTTCCTCTTTGAATACTCCCAAGTGTCCTCATAAAAAGAAAAAACTTTCCATGGTGAAGCCCGTTTAAAAATGCAATTTATTAGGGTTAACAGACAATGGGATACTCACAAACATAATATTGTAAAAGACATGTAATACACTCGGCTCGGTGGTTAACTGCTCCCGCAGCGTGCGCTTCACCGACTGGATATCATGTGACAGGGCGCGTTTCGCTGTTGAACACAGCGTCTTCTGTAGCTAGCTAACTTATGAATTTTATTGTAATTTATGGTATATTTGCACATTAACACTTTAGAGCAGCGCTGCAAACACAGACAAACACATTGCTGTGCAAATCACATACAAACTGTATGGCTTAATTTGCATCGCATTCAGACTAAACTCATGTAGGACCCTTTTTTTTTGTCTGCACCAGAATCGGATCGCATGGCTGTTCACACCCATGTGATCCGATTCCTGTCCGAATGCACTGCGCTCTGCAAACCGATCTAGGGGTGTTGTTAACTTTGTTTTGACACCCTCAGCAGTTTGCAGAGGGCAGTGTGAACTGCCGCGATTAAAATGTTGTAAGAATATTTAATAATAAATATCTTGCGCTCGTACTTATGTCAGAATATTTATACTGCTCTGAATATAGCTGTGTATTTATTTATGGTTAATAAGCAAAGATCTGTGAAAAAGGAGAGTCTTCACCTATTGCCATAAATCAATGTCGTGAATTCTTTTTAATTGATTCATTTCTTTTTAAAAGCATATACCAATCTTAGTGAGTACAGTCTACAGTGTGGAATATATATAAAAATATTTATTCGCCAGACATGTAAAACACAATATATGATCAAACAGGAAGTGACTTAAAAAGATAACTCTACAGAAAAATACTAACTTCAAACAATTACAGTAATGCAATGTGATGTTTAGCTCAATAATTAAAGTGAAAGTAAAACAAAGTGAAACAAAGTGAAAGTGAAACCAAAACAAAATGAAAGCAAGATTACCATTTCTTCCCAGGTGTAGCATAAGCCATAGATAAATGTTCTATATAAACAGACTACAATGGTCTGCGCAATGCATAGCCGAAAGTCACTCACTGCAGATGAGTGAGAATAAGCCATGCAAAACGGAAGACTTAGAATTGCAAATAATGCACTAAATCTGATATTAATAAAAATGTATAAAAACAAAAATCAGCTTTTTAGAGAAAAATCTACCATGGTTTATACGGCTGGGATTGTAATCTCATTACCCTTAAATATGCAATATAAAATATATAAGGAAAGAATAAACAATTGTTGAATAAAATCAAATAACATAGCAAGGCATAATTACCACACTTAAGATGGTGCTAGTTTCAAATGGGCGTTACCAGAGTCCTAAGATGGATGCCAGTCTTAAGATGGTGGATTCCCTTCAAGTTTCAGATGAATGATGTGGATCAGGGAGTATGTCTGGATGAGTCTATTGAAAAATGTAATAGCGTGTGTGGTGTAAGTGTGAGGTGTGTTGTCAGTAGTGTAAAGTGTTGTCTCTCTCATCTGGGTTGGTCTTTTATATGGTAAGAACAAAGAGCTATAAAAATTACCATAAGTAAAACCCAGAGGAATGAAACATTATCCCTATTGGTCGGGATATTCTATACCTAAACTGGTGAGATCATAGACACACCTCTTTTGATAATTAACCCCATACTTGGATAATAAAATAAGGATGATTTCTCTATATGTAAGATTAATCATATAACACAACATAAAACTTTGTCCAGACTCCCAGTACATACATAAATGTCCACCTGTATCTCCATCATTCACCTTGGCAAGTAATGCCATTTCAATAATTATATTATTTAACACAATATAATATTTTTATATTGGAATATCTCAAATTATCTCAAGACTGCACCTGGTATTTCGCCTCCAGAGGGCAGTATCGTACCGTTCATTAGATTTTGTATTTAACATAATTTGAAACAATTACCCATCCTTCTTATCTCATGACCTCTGACCTGTCGGCTAGTGAAAAGCAATTACTTATTTGACTATGCCATAGGGCTGTCAGACATAGTCTAGGTTTGGGAATATTTACGACACCTTGAGCACTAAACCAGTCCAAAGCAATTCTTATATAAACACTCCTACCACATGCCTTAACATGAAGTAATTCGTTTTCACTTTAGTTTTAAGTCTAAGTAAGATACTACTATGAGAATATAAACCTAAAACGTGATACAATGTTCCTAAATATATATGTATATGCCTTACATAATATAATGATATAATTATGGCTAATATCTTCTCACATATGATAATGTATCTATAAAAACTTATATGGTTCATCTTTAAATGTCTGCTAGAATATACTGGGGTATTGTCCATTGTTATATACTTATAGACAGACTGAGATATCCCCCCTTAACATAGCGTCAGACTGACTGAGTCTTATCTGATAAATATGTCAAAAGAAATCTTATTTACGATTACATAGAAATACAAAGATCTCTGTTGAAACCACAGACCCTTTGTAAGCCTGTGAGAGACATTTTGAAAATGAACCTTCTTTGACCTTAGAAACAACATGGAAGCCATCCTGTTCAGAATCTCTTATGCATAATACGAAATATACATGGCTTTTAAAATCATTTTTCTTTTTACCTATTATTATTTTAATCAACCCCCAATAACCCCGACAGTGTGATGTGGGAACCCACACTGGATTCTCTGGATTTCCCGCATTGCACCAGTGTGAGTAGGACATAAGGGTAAAGAATAGTGACCATTTGATTTAACTTTTAGTATATCTTTTGTGAGTTTTAGCAGAACAGTTTCTGTGGAGTGTTGCACAAAATCCAGACTCAGTGCCGGTTCACACTTATGCGATGTGGGAAGGCTTCGAATTTGCAGCCTGTTCCCGCATCGCAAACGCACCCCTGGCAGTTCACACTGTCATATGCGATACGCTGGGGGTGTCAATGAAATGTTAACAAATGTATATGTATAGGTGGTTCCTGCGCTATCTGAGGTGGTTTTAATACCTTCCTATTGCTGCACCACGATACTGGTACCAGGAACCAGTTTGCACATCTATTTAAACAGGGGGGGTTATGGTGCGCTTCAGAAGTGAATTAAACTCCAAAAAATTATTTAATAATTTTTTGGAGTTTAATTCACTTCTGAAGCGCACCATAACCCCCCTGTTTAAATAAATGAAATGTTAACGACACTCCCAGTTTAAACGCATATTGCAGTGCGATCTTTACAGTTCACACAGGATCGGATAGCACAAGTGTGAACCACTGTGCGATCCGATCCTGATGCGGCTGCAAAAAAGGGTCATGTGCGTCTTTGCTGTGGGTGCAGTGCGAATTTAGCCATGCAAAGTGTATGGCTGAACTCGCACCGCACAGCCGATCGCATGTAATGAAGGAGCAGTGCACTCCAACATTACATGCGATTGCCGCAGCCGCACCAATGTGAACCGGCACTCTAGGGGATCAAGAAGGTTATTCTCAGTGAGGTGGTAGCTCAGGTAGTTGTAGACAAGGTGTTCAAGGAGTTAAAGGGGAGCAAGGAGATAGGTCATAGGTTTTTAACCAATTGACCCCTAGAAGGTTTTCCCCCCCTTCCTGACCAGAGAATATTTTGCTATTCAGCACTGTGCCACTTTAACTGGTAATTGTGCTGTCATGCAACTCTGGACCCAAACTAAATTGATATCAATTTTTTTTTTTACAAAAACAAGGAGCTGTCTTTTGGTGGTATTTGATCACTGTTTTTTTTTTTTTTTTTTTTATCTATTGTGATATAACCAAAAAATTACTGAAAATGTTGAAAGAAAAACTATATTTCCTACTTTCTGTTATATTATATCCAATAAACTCAAATTTCATCATATATTTAGGCCCAAATGTATTCTGCTACATGTCTTTGGTTAAAAATGATTGGTTCATGTGAAAGCTATAGCATCTACACACTATGGTATATATACTGGGATTTAGGCAGCTTTACTTTCTGACTGCCTATCACATTTCTTGAGGTGCTATAATGCCAGGGCAGTACAAAAAAAACTAAATTACCCCTTTTTGGAAAGTAGACACCCCAAGGAATTTTCTGAGAGGCATGTTGAGCCCATTGAAGATTTTATTTGTTGTCACAAGCTTTTAAAAAATTACAAATAAAAAGTGGTTTCCTTAAGTTGTCCTGTGTAAGATATTTCTCACACATGCCATGGGTATATGTGGAATTACACCCCAAAACACATTCTGCTCCTTTTCCGGAGTATGGGGATACCACAGGTGTGAGACTTAATGACAGCCTAGCCATGTACAGGTTCCCCACAATCAAATGATCCCCTTCAGGCCTTCAAAGGGTGTATTTCCTCATATCACTTCCTCACTACCTATCACAGATTCGGAGGCTCTGAAATACCAGGATAGCAAAGATTTCCCCCAAAGATTTTCAGAAAGTAGACACCCCATGGAGGTTGATAGGAGGCATGATGAATATTTTTCAGTTTTTATTTTTTGTCACAAGGTTTTGAAATATAAACAAAGACAAGAAAAAATAAATTTTCTGATACTTTTTGTTTACATGAATTTTTTTTTTCTGAGAAAATTACTTTGAATCCCCAAACATTATACATTTTTGTTTAAAGCAGAGGGCCTATAGAATAAAATGGTGGGTGCAGCTTTTTTTCTTTTAACTGGCACATTTTTATTCAGCTGTCAGGAGGGAAGCCCATTGACAGCTGATGATTTATCGATTGTTAAGGACACATCAGTTGTTAGGGATGCCATGGCTGGTTTCCTGGTCTCGCTCCTTAACAACCAGCTTACATTGTTTTGCCTAATCAGGGCGCAGAATGCACTGTGCCACTGACTATCCCAGAACCCCATGCTTGGGCATATACTTGCATTAACACGCAAAAAAAAGAAAAATATATATGCCAAAGCATACGAGCGATCCACCCACTGACCCACCCAGGCCACCATGCTTGGGCATATACATTCTTTTTTTTAACTGCCCATGAGAAATTTCCTCCAGCAGCGCTGCAAGCACTGACGTATGTGTTCTAAAAGCAACACCCTGTGGCTGTCATAATAAACATATCAGTGCTGCAGCTGATTGGCGTTCCTGCAAAGCAAACAATGGTTAGAACACTAACTCAATAAAACGACAACTTGTTTTAAAATTTACATTTTTGCCCCAAAAAAAGAAAAAGAAAAATATATATGCCAAAGCACAGGAGCAATCCACCTGCTGACCACCCCAGGCCCTATTGCTTGGACATATAAGTTATTTTTTTTTAACTGCAGGTGATAAATCTACTCCTGTAGTGTTGCAAGTGCTAACGTGTGTATTCTGAGAGCAACACCCAAAATCAGTGCTGCAGCCAGCTAAATGCCATTCCTGCAAATCAAACAACAACAGTTAACAGTAAAACAGTAACAACAGAACATTAACTCGAAACGACAACTATTTTTGTGACTTTTTTATTAATTTATATATATATTTTTTATAACATTTTTTTAAAAATTTTTTATATATTTTTTTTTACTTTTTTGTAACTTATAAAAACTGTACCTGTAAACTTTCTAGACTGTGATTTTAGGGTCTCTCAAAATGCGATAGCTAGTTTCCTGACTACCTAACATCTTTTTCGAGACCCTGTGTAAAATGTGTGCCCTACACTGTGCCATGCTATACCCTATATTAATACTCAACTAGTTTGTGGTACCGACAGAATTAGTCCTTGAGGGAGAGGCTAGGTTTTCTTTATTTTTTAACCAAATATTTTTATTGAAGATTATCACAAAATACAGATAAACAACAGTATATCAAACATTAGAAGAATTCTGGTACAAAAACAAGTACATCCATAAATCATGTAAAAATAAGTGCAATCCCATGTTACCTTGTTACATCCATGGCTTTGAATTGAACTGCATTTTGTGACTCTACTGATGTGAAACGGGGTGGGTTTGGCTCGTGAGGCTTGACTATTCCCACTCAGTTTCCATTTCTCTGGCCTTCGTCCCCCGCTAGGCCTACACCCCGTAGCTGGGTTTTCTCTCCCGCGAGAGGTAGACCCCAGGGGTGTCTTAGTTATTTGTTTATCTTGGTTTTCCTCGTTAGTTTCCCCCTTGATACCCTCTGATATCCTCTGGTCTTCTGGTCAGATATCGCTGACCTTCCTCTTCTTCCCCCCTCCTCTCTCCTCTCACCTCTCTACTTGTTTCAGACGCTCCCGGTCTTGATTCTGGAGGCATTCCTCGGGAGGGTTGAGGGGGTTTTTACCAACTTCGTGTGGGCAAGGAAACGCCCACGGTTGTCTTGCCGTATACTCGTGCTGCCTAAACTTTACGGCGGAGTGGCATTCCCGGATCCTCGGCGGTACTACCAGGCGGCCATGCTCTCCCGCTGGATTGATTGGGCACGTCACGCGACTTTGAATCTCTGGGTCACTTTAGAGACCTCCCTATTCACTATATATCTCCCACGTGCCCCTCTGATACCCCGGGATCTCCCTGTTGAGGTGAGATGTCACCCTACCATAGGACCGACGATGCTCTTTGGCCGCTTCGGGGAGGGGTCTCTCGGTGGACCATGGCCCGCTCTTTCCGATTCTGGGAAATCCGAAGTTCGGATCGGGTTGTGAGAACAACCGGTTCGGCTAGTTACTCCGGGAAGGTGTCTCACTTTGCCTCGAATGCAGACTGGCCATCTCTCTCCCAGCAGACCTCCCCGAGCGGAAAATATCGCCTATCTAGGTGGCAGGCTTTGCAACTTCTTCACTTTCTCCGCGACCTGGGGAGTCCCTCGGCCTTTGAGAGGGACTTGTCGTCCTTTGAACACCTTCTAGTCACTCAGGGCCATATGCCCCACACCCTCTCTCAGATATATGCCCTTATCTCACATCCACCTGGAGACTTCGCCTTACCAGGTATTCTCAAATGGGAGAGGGAACTACAACGGACGTTCTCCGAATCCCAGAGACGTAATATTTTTCGATTCTCCCTCAAATCCTCCATCTGCACACAGATCCAGGAATCCAATTATAAAATCCTTACACACTGGTTCGCCGTCTTTTCCCGGAGGCGTCTGACAGGTGCTGGCGGTGTCAACAGGAGGTAGGTACCATGGCCCACGTTTTCTGGTCCTGCTCCAAACTCAAGGATTTCTGGTCGGAGGTATGCCGCATCTCCCAACTGATGACTGACGGGGTCATCCCTGATGATCCGGCGTTTTTTCTGCTCCACTGCTCGGGCATGGCTCCTAAACGCTACAAAGGCTCGGTGTTGAGGCATCTTGTGGATGTGGCTAAAACCTGCATTAGCCTTTGCTGGAAAAACACCTCGACGGTCGCCCTCTGGCTACAGAGGGTTAAATGGATAACTGACTTGGAGGATCTGGTACTCACTGCATAGGGTAGAAAGGAACAGTACTAAGACATGGTCCTGCTGGAATTCGTTCATGCTTTCTGACGAGGGACTGGCACTACATGGTCTCTCCCCGCAGTTGGGGATCTGATTGGTGGTGGAGTCACCCGCACGGGAGGAATTTACGGTCACTCCTTCGTCGTCTTTGCCCTTCCCTCCCTTGCACCTCCCGCATTGGCCTCCTCCTTCCGGCGTTTCGCCGGGAGCCTACCTCATACCTAAATCTCCTTCTCTTCTGCCTCTCTACTACCCCCTTTTTCCCCAAGGCTGTCTGGCTGTCCCCCTTTCTTCCCTATAACCCTACTGTTGGTATATAATCTAGCTGTTGGTGATACCATGTGCATTCTCTCTCATGCAGTACATACCTACGCTTCAGGATGCAAATGGTGATTGTTTTATCTACTGCTGTTTCTCTGACTCCCATTTTCAGTGGACTGTACTGTAATTTTCATGTGTCCGTATACGGGCTTTGCAAGTTTACCTGTTTGCTGAGACTTTATACCTTGCACTTTTATGGGTATACTGATTGCTGATTTTGTTGATTGTATTCTGATGCACTTTTGTAACCTTTTCTATTGTTTAATATAGAATTTGAAAAAAATAAAAAAAAATAAGTGCAATTATTGTCATTGAAAGCCCTTATACACTATTTGCTGTGGAACCTGAGGCGTAATCAGAAACGAATGAATAAACGAGTGTGCTCGGAAACCACAATAATTCTAACAAGCGATAAGAGTCTGGGGTTTACATCATTAATTATTTTAAATTAATTTTATGTTTTTTTTTATGTTTTTTTTCATGTTTTTAAATATTTGTTTTTTGGATGGTAGAGTTCCCTTTTAACCTGCATATACATATTTGTCTAACAGGCAGGTGATGTCTTCTAGCCTGCTTTTGCAGGCATTGACATTCTTTTTGGAGCTTCCATGGCCTCCTATCTGCAGGCAGAGTGTCTCTCTGGGTAGGGTGAGGGGAATTTTCCCCTCTCCTCCCTAGTGATAGTGCTTGGTGTCCTGTTGCTATGATAGCATGTATATAATGAGCAGGTGCCTGACGTTACTCCGATCTCGCTGAAGTCCTGCCCACGGACATAACGCGTACGGGGGGAGGAGTTACGTCATGACGTCATGACGTCACCCACGGCCATCACATTATTCTGATACACGCTGTTTTATATGCACTGGAACAGTGCTTGTTTGTAAGTTAAATATACAATGCAGTGCTTAAACTTTATAAAAGGTCATATAATAAGTCCATAATGACAATCAGTCCCTGGAAATGAAGAAAAATTCCACCTCTCAATGTGAAAAAAAGACTGTAAAGAGTGACCCAAACAGTTATGCATCGCCACCACATGTTGCAGACAGCCTCTTACCAGAACGATGGGGGTCACTATTTGCACAGTGACCAACAGCACTTAATGTTAGATGTTCCACAAAAAGGACACAGCATATGTTGTTTAGAGAATGCTTCGCTCCATATACCAGTAGTGAGTCAGTGTATCCAGTCAGTATGTTCAGTATATTCCAATGGAGGGGAAGGTATCAACAAAAATGAAAAACTCATAGTGTAGTAAATCCTTAAAAAGTGTTTTTTGCCACAAGATGAATGCACTCACCAATAGCACAAACAGCATAAAAACGGACGTCCAAACAACGACAAAGCCAGCGGTGGAAATTTATGGTGTGTGACATCAGATGCAAGATTAGGCTCCTCCTACGCGTTTCGTAGTTGAATACATCATCAGGGGAGTAACCTTGCGTTGCCATATCGTCACTTATATACCAAACAAGCCGTAAGCGGAAGCTCAAAGTGCAGGGACAGATCTCAGCTGTGGTTAATGCGAACTAGGAAACAGGAACCGGATCCTATAATCAATGGAACGCAAATACGATCCAGATACCGGGACCGGAACTCTGCAATGTGGGACACATATAAGAGCCACAGATAATAAGAGAGCGCCACCTAGAGCTTAACAAAGCATAAAGGCAAAAAAATCCCCGCTATGAAATACTGATACAATCATAATACCAGCATTCATATGAAATCTATATAAAGATAGATATACAATCATTCACTTGAAAAAAGAAAATGTTGAATATCAGGTAAATAATTAGGAAGGTCAAAAGTTATATAAAATGAATTATGTAGATCGACTACACACCAAAAAGATCTGCATGAAATGGTAAAATGTACATATACAAAATAGCTTACATAATGAAAAAATAAAATAAAATTACAAAGTACATGTTACAAACCATACAAAAGTAAAAACCGACAACAATAAAGGAACCAACATAATGCACTAGCTATTATTAATAAAAGCATTGACGTCTAAGTCTACATTTAGGCCCAATGGCCTAAAACAGTTAAGTTGGTAAATACACTTGGTTTCTAATTTCTAAATGTCTCCACATATATGGCTGCCTCTCCAATTTGGTTTGAACAAATCAGTCACCAAAAAAGAAGTACTGGCTATGTCCCTTTTGTGGCACTGATCATAGTGCCTGGAAAGGTTTTGTTTAGGGAAACCCTTTCGGATATTGTTGATGTGTTCACTCACCCGGGTCCGAAAGGCCCTAATGGTCCGGCCAACATAGTGTAACCCTTATGGACAGGTAACCATATACACAACATTTTTGGTGGAACATGTGGCAAATAGGGATGAGCTTTGAGTCGAGGCTACGTTCGACTCAAACATCGGTCGTTCGATCGTTCGTTGAATGACAGACAAAAGTGCTTCTTCATGGGAAATTCGAGTTTCCCATAATGCACTGCACGCGCACCGCGCATGCATCGCGTTATGTGATTGCCCAAAGCATGCACCCTAACCTCATGCTTTGGCCAATCAAATGATCTCTGCCATGATTGGACTAAAGGCAGGCTGCCTTTAGCCAATCATGGCTCAGGGGCCAAGTACACGCCCCACACCACATAATGGGCTGCTCGCGCAGCCGCAGCGTGTAGTGTCATTGTGCAGGCGATGAGATAGGGACAGGCACGCGATTCAGGGAGGGAGAGAGTAGTTTTTTTTTTTGTCAGACTGTGCAGAGAGACATTTCTAGCAGTGTAAGGAGGGCCAGGTTCCTGTGTGAGGTAGGGAGAGCTTTCTTTCTTTACATCAGATACCAGTCAGAGTATTGTTCATCGGTCAGTTTCTGAAACATTCTATAATATTCACAGACCTCTAGGAATAAGAGATCAATTCAGATATCAGCCAGAGTAATCATTACTCAGTTCTGGAACATTCTATAGGCATCACAGACCTCTAGGAATAGAGATCACTTCAGATATCAGCCAGAGTAACCATTGCTCTGTTGTGGAACTTTCTATAGGGATCACAGACCTCTAGGAATAGAGATCACTTCAGATATCAGTCAGAGTAATCATTGCTCAGTTGTAGAACATTCTATAGAAATCACAGACCTATAGGAATAAACATCACTTCAGATATCAGCCAGAGTAATCATTGCTCAGTTGTAGAACATTCTATAGAAATCACAGACCTATAGGAATAAACATCACTTCAGATATCAGCCAGAGTAATCATTGCTCAGTTCTGGAATATTCTATAAGCACCACAGACCTCTAGGAATAGAGATCACTTCAGATATCAGCCAGAGTAATCATGGCTCAGTTCTGGAACATTCTATTGGCATCACAGACTTCTAGGAATAGAGATCCCTTCAGATATCAGCCAGAGTAATCATTGCTCAGTTGTAGAACATTCTATAGGCATCACAGACCTATAGGAAGAGAGATCACTTCAGATATCAGCCAGAGTAATCATTTCTCAGTTGGAGAACATTCTATAGGCATCACAGACCTCTGGGAATAGAGATCACTTCAGATATCAGCCAGAGTAATCATTGCTCAGTTCTGGAACATTCTATAGGCATCACAGACCTCTAGGAATAGAGATCACTTCAGATATCAGCCAGAGTATTCATTGCTGAGTTGTGGAACATTCTATAAGCATCACAGATTCTCCATCAATAGGATTATAGATTACATCAGACATCAGTGAGAGTATTGATAATCGGTCACTTGCATACATCTATAACCACCACAGCTCAAATATAGGGCTATCAATTACATCATATCAGGTCATTGAGTATCTATTGGTCAGTTGCGTATACCCTATATTGATCTGCATCAACATCATGTCCAAAAGGCCGACAAGGAGAGGCCGGCCCTCACAGGCCAGGAAAAGAGAGCAAGCAGCCTCTGTGTCCATTGTGAAAATTTGTGGTCACAGTCGACATAGTGCATTTTCTGCAGGTAGGGCACGCCTGTCCTTTATTTCTGGTGCTGTCCGTGCTATTCAGCCGCAACATGTGGAAGAGTTGGTGGAGTGGATCAATAAGCCGTCCTCATCCTCCTCTTCCTCTGACACCCAGGCTCCCGGTAGTTTGCCTTCCCTCGCAGCTGCCAAAGCAGCCCGTTCCACAGGCTCCTTCTCCACAGCTACTCCTTCAGTCGCCCAACCATCATGCATGGAAGAGTCACCTGAACTATTCAATCATAGCGTCAGTGACATGCTCCTGGAGGATGCACAGCAATTTGAAAGCTGTGATGTTGTTTCCCAGGTTGATGAAGGGAAAAACGTGAGCCTAGAGAGAGGGGGGTGACAATGACGGACAAGAGACCAGCAGTCCTGTTGCCACAGCTGAAGCATATTGCCAAGTTTGCTCCAGTGACGAGGAGGGAGGGGATGGTGACATCACTGACTGTACTTGGGTGCCTGACAGGATAGAGGAGGAGGAGCACAGAGAAAACACACATTACCAGTCCCTGCGCAGATCCTGGAGATTGATTCTCAAGCTGGGGAATCTTGTAATATGGCCTGTGGTGAAACACATGAATGAAGCGTGGCAGCTCTCCTAACCCTCCATGGGATATGAGGCAAAGAAGCTGTACAAAAAATAAAGGAACAGAGCGCACACCGCCCTAGTGTAACACCATTTATTTGAAGTTAATAGAAGCCATAAAAACAGGTACTTACAAACAGATAGGAAGTCTTGCATGGAAATAAATATCCCCCGATGATGTTTGCAGGGCTCTCTCCTCCTAGCCTCGGCGGCTCAGCTGTTCGTCCTGCACTGATCAGTGAGTATCATACGTCTAAGCCAACCGCCTCGGATTACTCTAGGAGACTCGATGTGGTGCGCCTGCGCACGGTCTAGCCGCCGCCGCACACTCTCCAAGAGCCGGATGCTATAGCCGCTCAGAGAAACTGACAATGCGGTTAAGCAGAGGGAGACCCCCCGATCGGGACCCAGAGCATGACTTGCACCAGTTGAGACCTGAAGAAGGAGGCCACGCCTCCGAAACGTTGTCCTTAGCAACCCCATGCAAGTCATGCTCTGGGTGTCTCCCTCTGCAATGAGTGGCACAGAGACTTGCACCCAATCTGCTAGCAGTACACCACCGCTTGATTTGAGCAGCAGGCAAATTTCACTACCCCAGCTGCTGAACCGTAGAAAGAAATACTGTCCCAGCCATCCACATGCTCAGCATCTTAATGCTAGCTTGGCCAAATTGCTAGCATGACAGTTGCTGCCTTTTCAGCTGGTAGACTCGGATCCCTTTCACGAATTTGTGGAATGTGCTGCACCACAGTGGCAGGCCCCAAAAAGGCATTTCTTTTCACGTAAGGCCATTCTGGCTGTCTACCGTCATGTGGAAGGTAGTGTTTTGGCCTCATTGGACAAAGCGGTCAGCAGGAAGGTGCACATTACTGCTGACTCTTGGTCCAGCAGGCATGGACATGGATGTTACATTTCTTTCACGGCGCACTGGGTAACTCTGCTGGCAGCTGGGAAGGATGCAGGACAGGGTTCGGTGCTGGAGCTTGTTTTGCCACCACGCCTCCAAAAGCTGGTACTGGTTCTGCCACATCTGTCTACTCCACCTCCTCCTCCATGTCCTCTTCTGCACAATTCTCCTCTGCAGCAGCAGTGCTCCCTAAGCGTTCAAGGGGCTACGCAAGCAGTCAAGCTAAAAGATGCCATAACAGGGACACTTGACCCATGTTCCATGCTTGGCACATGTTCTGAATCTGGTGGTGCAGAATTTCTTGAGCAGATACCCAGGCTTCAAAGATCTCCTGAGGCAGGCCAGGAAAGTCTGTGGCCATTTCCGCTGATCGATCAATGCCAGTGCTCTGACATGCCCACCAGGTGGAACTCAACATTGGCATGCTGCAGCGGCTGCACACACAGCAGAGGGCCATCAATGAGTACCTGTGTGAGTATGGCACAAGGACAGGGTAAGTGGAGCTTGGCTTTTTTTCACCACGCCAGTGGCTTTTGATTAAGGATGCATGCATCGTCCTGTCACCATTTGAGGAGGCCACAAGGATGGTAAGCCGGGATGATGCATGCAACAGTGACACTATCCCGCTAGTCTACCTGCTGGAGCACACGCTGCATGGAATCATGGACAGGGCACTTGAGGCAGAACAGCATCAGGAAGAGGAGGACTTCTTTTCCTCACAAGGCCCCCTTTTTTGCAGATATCATTCCTGCAGGGCCATAAAACACACAGGAGGAATAGGAGGAGGAGGAGTATTTTGGCAGCATGGATGTAGAGGAAGAGGATAGCATACAGCAGTCTTCAAGGGATGGTTTTGATTCCCCAAAAACAACAGGGGTTGTACGTGGTTGGGGAGAGGTTGCTCCTGCTGACAATGTCATCCTTAGTGACTCAGAGAACTCAGAAGCTCATGCCTCCTCCAACTTACGTTGCATGGGCTCCCTGATTCTGCAAAGCCTGCAAAAGGACCCGATGATTCGTGCTATCAAGGAGAGGGATAAATACTGTTTGGCAACCCTTCTTGATCCACGTTACAAGGGAAAAGTTGCAGAGCTCATCCTGCCTTCGTAGAGGGAACAGAGGATGAAACATCTTGAGGAGGCCTTGAAAAAAAAATTGTTTACCGCCTTTCCAGACACTCGACGTGTTTCTGAGGCATGATACCTTTAAACAGTTCTTTTGTCCTCAGCATCACCCAGGCCTGTTAGGTTTAGGCAACCATCGCCAGCATCTCCATCATATGGTGCATTATTATCTATGCGCAAGAGAAGATTTGGAGACCTTTCCAGCTGTGCATCCACTGACTTACTGGGTCTTGAGGATGGACCACTGGCCAGAACTTGCTCAATATGCAATGGAGCTACTGGCCTGTCCTGCTTCCAGCATGCTTTCCGAACGGACGTTCAGTGCTGCTGGAGGTTTTGTGACGGACAAAAGAGTGTGTCTGTCCACAGATTCTGTTGACCAGCTGACTTTTATCAAAATGAACCAGTCCTGGATCAACAAGAGCTATCAGGCCCCTGGTGCTGATGTAACTGATTGAATTTTCTAGGGGTCTGCCATCCCTTGAAGACTGCATATGCTGCCTATCCTATTCCTCTACCTTTATTCTGCTAGCTTCCAACAATGTTTTTGGTTTAGGTCACTACCAACCCCAAAGGCCTAATTTTTCTGCACTTGTGTGACAGGTGCATACAATTGAAATGTTGTATGTCATTTTTAACAGCAGGCCCTGTCCCTGTGCCCTGCTAGCTGTGAGGGGTTACGGTGTTCAGGCACCACCTACCACAAAGGCCCAATTGTTGGCACTTGTATAGCACATGCAATTTCAAATTTCCATGGAATTCTTACCAGCAGGTCCCGTTCCTGCACCCAGCAAGAGTAACTGCGAGGCCTTGGTTACGGTGTTCAGGCACCACCTACCGCAAAGGCCTAATTTTTGGCACTTGTATAGCACATGCAATTTCAAATTTGCATGGAATTCTTATCAGCAGGTCCCGTTCCTGCACCCAGCAAGAGTAACTACGAGGCCTTGTTTACAGTGTTCAGGCACCACCTACAGCCAAAGGCCCAATTTTTGGCACTTGTATAGCACATGCAATTTCAAATTTGTATACAATTCTTACCAGCAGGTCCCGTTCCTGCACCCAGCAAGAGCAACTGCGAGGCCTTGGTTATGGTGTTCAGGCACCACCTACCGCAAAGGCCCCATTTTTGAAACTTGTATAGCACATGCGATTTTAAATTTGTATGCAATTCTTACCGGCAGGTCCCATTCCTGCACCCAGCAAGAGTAACTTTGAGGCCTTGGTTACGGTGTTCAGGCACCACCTACCACAAAGGCCCAATTTTTGGCACCTGTATGGCAAGTACATGCGATTTCAAATTTGCTTGGATTTTTTAAAAGTAGGGCCAAGCAAGAGTAACTGCGAGGGGTTACAGTGTTCAGGCACCACCAACAAACAAGGCCCAATTTTTCTGCACCCGTATGACAAGTACATGCGATTTGAAATTTGTATGTATATTTGTATATGACATTTTTTGCTTTAGAAATGTTAGTATTGCTGCAGCAGGCTACATACATCGTAGATATGCACTACATTACAGGCACATTCAGGGGACCTCCCAGGCACGATATTTAAAGGAATTTTACATTTTTATAGTTTCACTTTAAGCCTCATTAAAATCAGTAAATCAATGCTCCTTTAAAAACGATCGTTTTTAAAAACTTTTTTTTTCATTGCTACATGTTCCCCAGGCCATTTGATTTTCGAGGTTCGAGTCCTATAGACTTCAATGGGGTTTGTTTGTTCGAACGAACTTATCTTCTGTTTACGGTGTTTTGGTGCGAACCAAACCGGGGGGTGTTCGGCTCATCACTAGTGGCAAAGAAATCAATGTCATAGGTAGTTCTGCTAATATTGGAGGAGAATTGAGTATATTTCCTATTCTTCAAAAAATTTATAGAAAATACCGCACACTTTCGACATGGGAAAAAGCCATCCATGTTAAAAAAGGAGATCTTTTTATGAGGTTCAATCACATTGGGGTGCGATTTGCAGCTTAAGGGGAGGAGCCCCCCCAATAAATGACAGATCGGGTATCACTGGGCACAAAACGCTGTCACTTTTTAGGATGTCCCAATGTCTTGAAATAAGATTTTTAACTAGTCTGACGTCACACACCAGGAAGGTCCGCCGCTGGCTTTGGCTTTGTTTGGACGTCCGTTTTTATGCTGTTTGTCATTGTGCTATTGGTGAGTGCATTCATCTTGTGGCAATAAACACTTTTTAAGGATTTACTACACTATGAGTTTTTCCTTTTTGTTGATACCTTCCCCTCCATTGGAATATACTGAACATACTGACTGGATACACTGAACATACTGACTCACTACTGGTATACGGAGCGAGATATTCTCTAAACAACATATGCTGTGTCCTTTTTGTGGAACATCCAACATTAAGTGCTGTTGGTCACTGTGCAAATAGTGACCCCCATCGTTCTGGTAAGAGGCTTTCTGCTCCATGTGGTGGCCGTATATAACTGTTTGGATCACTCTTTACAGTCTTTTTTTCACATTGAGAGGTGAAATTTTTCTTCATTTCCAGGGACTGATTGTCATTATGGACTTATTATATGACCTTTTATAAAGTTTAAGCACTGCATTGTGTATTTCATTAACTCCATTATCATCTGGTAATTGATACTGGCTGCTGTTATTGTTTTAGAAGCACGATTTTTCTAATATTTATACTTTGTTTGTAAGTACTTTTTTGCTGTTTTAAATAAATTTGTATTAAACGAAGCCATATGAAGATGTCTTGTCCACTTGGGATTTCCTACTTGGAGCATATCATAAGAAACCTTGGGATTTGGCTTTGTGATCCTTATTAGGGTTGAATATGTGAGACGAGAGGGAGTGTTTGCCTTTGATGGATGGGTTGATTTTCACCATACACTATTACATGATATTTGGAATCACTCCTTTCCACAAGAGGCTGAATTCCATGTTACCCATGGACTTTATTAATTTAGCTTTATGGTTATTTCATTAACAGATTGTTCCTTTATTGATTTGGATATGTGCTCCACTGTTTGGTTAACCTTTGTTAAGAGAGTTGTCACCCTTTTCAGTCTAACCGCAGGCAACTCCCTGCAAGATACTCTGACTATGTTGATTGAACTGTTTTTTTATTATGTCTTAACCATACTCAATCGTATTGCTATTGTCAGTATTATTGTTGTTTACATGTTGTTGTGATGCCAAGGACAGCATCCGGTAAAGAGTGGTGGAGTGTAGGTAGGTGCAATCTACTTTCTCCACTCCAGGTGGTGCTATCTGCAGTGGTACTGCAGTTCGAGAGGAAGTCATTTTATGGTTTCCTGGGGAAGCAATTTGATTGGATGCTGCTGCCCCATGTGACTGTGGCAACCATCTTGGGTCAGACAGAGCCTTTTTAAGATAAAAATGTGTAAATAAGCGCAACCACACTCTTAATTCAAACTGTAAATAATATAAGTGGCTGCCGAAACCAAAAATGCTTTCACTACATACAAATGTCATAAATCTTCAATAACAGTGCTGCGCCACTTTAAATAAAAAAGAAAAATGAATAAATGACAAATTATAATATGCTCAACTGTGCATTTAGGTGATAAACAAATATAAATTATTAGATGATGTATTAAAATCATATGTGACCAAAAACCATTAGTCCATTGCAACTGACCCAAAAGAAATGTGCAAAGTGCCAAAAAATTTCCAAAATCTAAAAAAGTTCTTGTGCTCTCTTTAACAATCAAGTGCACTCCTCCACCACAAACTGAAGGCATTGGATATTAGGCCCTGCCCCTTATACGCGTTGCGTCAAACGTTGACTTCTTCAGTAGGGCCGTTTTAAAGCCCTGGCTCACAGGGTTGGTGCACTTTTGGTCAGTTGGTAGAGTAGGGACAGGTATGCTGTCTGTGAGGGACAGTAATAGTGCTAGGAAAAGGTTCCTGACAAAGAGGGAAAGTGCAGGGGCGCATCTCGATACCTGGATACCTTCCTGATTGGGCACGAGGCAGCCAGGCTGTATTCTGTCCCCTCTGAACAGAAGCAGCTGGAACATATTTATTTATGTAATTGAAAACTGAGTGTACCCAGCTGGGTAGCTGTCCCACCGGGTTTCTTGTGAACTGTTGCTGCATCACTTGGTGCACCCCACCTACATATGTATCTACTTTCTATAAATTTGGCAGGACAGGAAAACACACAATGAACCAGTATTTTTTGTTCTCATTTATTATCCAGATGTTATAACATTTCACAGTGACTTATTGGTCTTTTTTTTTTCTTATTGGTCTGTAATTCTTTATACTTAACAGTTATATGGTTATTATTAGTTGTGCAAATTACCAAAATAACAAATTATTCAACTAATGCTTTCACACCAGTACCCTGTATTCTGATAATCTTGTCTATTTTTCATTCTTGTATACTTTGTATTCATGTACAAAAATCTTGTAATAAAATAAGTATAATAAAAACAAAAACGAATTGTATCTATAAGGCTCCATTCACACTAGAGCTACTTGTCAGGCGACTTGTCAGCCTGACAAGTCGCGGTCCCTCGCAGTCCATTGACTGCTACAGGACCCATTCTAATAGGAGCGACACAAGTCGCTCCGACTTAGAAAAAGGGTCCTGTACTACTTCGGGGCGACCTCGGGGCGACTTGCATAGACATTCATTATATGAAGTCTGTGCAAGTCGCGCCGAAGTCGCGGTGCACGGGACTTCACAAGTCGCCCCCGAAGTAGTACAGAGTCGTGCCGCTGCAGTGTGAATGGGCTCTAAATGTTTATCTCTTGAGTAGTTTATGGAAATAGATATCATTTTAAAAAGAAACAAAGTTTAAAATGGACACTTGACAAAAAAAGATTTAAAAATAACTGACATCTCCATGTTACAGCTATCGGTTTCTAAATGTTACATACATTCCATAACTCATTGTAGCACTGCCCCCTAGGGAGCTGCTGAGTGTGGATTCCCCTGGGTTACCCATAGCAACAGTCCGTAGAACCTATCACTCTAATGGGCCATACACACTATAAGATTTTCTGAAGATTTTTTCCTTTAGACTTACCAAAACCATATAATATGAGGTCAAACCTAAACACTTTCAATTTGTATGCAATCTGGCAGGCCCTTGCACTACATAGAAAAGGTAAATCTGAAGGAAAAAGTCTTCAGAAAATCTTATAGTGTGTATGGCCCTTAAGACTTGGCTCAGACAATGAACAGTCCAGTGATTTTGTTTTTTTTGTATTTTATTTTAGAACTTGGATGGGAGAAGGAATGAGTGGGATACTCTAACTTAGTAACTATGCACAAATCCTGAGGACACCTAACTGTAGTGAGTGCAGCAAGGCCGCTGCTTCACCTTGCCACTGAAGTGAAGAGGTGAACTCTGCTTTAGGTTACTTTTCAGGGTCTCAACTTGGCGACCCCTTTCTCACTTGCTGTATGTGCTAGCCCCCTGTCCACTGACTCTCACTGGAGTGGTCCCCTTCCTGGGCAGACCCCTGACAGGCTCCCTGGTCCTCACGGACACTGTTTTTCCTCAGGTTGCTCTGCCACTTTCTCCACAGTCAGTATCCTGGACTTCCCGGCTCAGCACCACACCTCTGGTCCACTAGGCCGTCTGCCTGTGACCACTTTCCTTGCTGACAGGAGGAGAGACAGCCATCACCCTCCTCCTGGGACCTGGCTTCCCACCCAAAGCCACCCTGTCACATGTGCCCCCAGCTTTTATGAACTTTCCCAGGATGCACCATGGTTGTGCCCTCCCACTGAGACAGTCACAAAAGCCTGTGTGTCACTGGCTGGGTTTCCTTCACTGTCCAACAGGCTCCCCCATTGGATACAGTGGGGACACTCCCTCAGACCAGGGGAATCACACATGGACACATACAGCAGGCCTAACTATCGATCAGGCTCTCCTGATAAGCAGGCAGAGCAAAACAATGCTTTTGCTAGCACCAATCTAGGAGGGTGTTACATCATTATAATAGTAGAATCATCATAGTCTGCAAGAAAGGACAAAACTAGTGCTGAGCTTATTTATTTGAAAATCTAGCAAGCTTTTCAGACATAACATTTTCTGAATGTGCCCTTTAATGTCCTTCTATTTGTAAAATAAAGAAGTCCTACTAATAATTTAAAAAAATTCAAAAACCTGTAAACTTTTCTGACTCTGCCTGCTATAAGAAACTATTGTTTTTTTTTTTTTTTATATATATATATATATATATATATATATAAGTAATTTATTTTCTATTTAAATATAAATTCTATATTGCTGCTACTTTGTTTTTCCTTTTTTATTTTGCTTTCTGTGTCCCATTAGAGCAGGGATCTCAAAACTACGGCCCTACAGCTGATGCGGAACTACATATCCCATGAGGCATTGTAAAACTCTGTCATTCACAGACATGACTAGGCATGATGGGAATTGTAGTTCCTGAACAACTAGAGGGCCAAAGTTTGGCAACCCCTTCATTAGAGAGAATACCCTTTCATTGCCTGTATCAGTAACACAAAAGGAAGTAACAAGCCTTTGTGACGCCACTTTAAAATTAATTAGCACCAGAACAGGTGTTCCCACTGAATGATTTCCTCTCTATTCTTGTTCTGGTGGCAGCTGTAAAATTTTGGATTTATTATTATTTTTTTGTCTTGGTGACAAGGGCCAACAGCTCACATAGGGATAATTTTCCTAGCTGGGACACAGGCAGCAATAAAATCGTGATGAGATCTCAACAGTTGTAGGTCTAATTCACCCTTCCACATTGCTGTAAAAGGGTGAGATGTGGTGCCATAGGAAAAAGGGTAACAATCAATTTTAGGCATATTAGGATCCTTTCACACGAGCAGTGCACCCAACGGACTCAGTTTTTCTCTGCGGGGATCGATCCGCCAATCCCCGCTGAACAGGCAGATGACAGATCCATCTCTGCTCTCTGTGCAGAGATGGAGCTGTCAGAGCCCCGCTCTCCTCTATTGCTCTCCTCTATGGGAGATAGGATGAAAACGGACCACCTGCCCATTTTCATCTAATCCAATCCGATTCTCTAGACGGATGGAAAATAGGGTTTCCTTCCGTCCGGATTTCATGGACAGGATCGGATCGGATAGCAGCGGGTGTCAGCGGAGATGTCTCCACTGACATTTGCTGCTCCATAGGGGTACATGGAGCATCCGATCAGGTCCGTCTGAAAAAACTGACAGGCGGGCCTGATCGGAAAGCCCATGTGAAAGGGGCCTTAGGGTGCATTGGCAGTGATTAATTTTCAATTGCCTGCCTTAATGCACAACACATTAATGTGCAATATATGGTGTGCTGGCGGACCACAAATGTTTACATAATTCTTGAACCCCTTTACTGTAAAACAAATCTTAATGCCTAAGCACAATTTTTCAACTTTGATATGTGTTAGTAGAACCATAAATATCATCACAACTCCTTTGTGCATCCAGGTGGATTATACCTTGTTTTTTTTCAGGACAAATTGGGCTTTCATTTGGTGGTAAATGGTAATGGATATTTACTGATTCTTTTTTATTATCAAAGGAAAACTGTCCCAAAATAGTAAAGAATAAATAAATAATAATTTAGCTGTATATTTATTGCTAGTACCATAACCTTCCACCAACCGAAAATAAATTCCACTGTTCCCGACGATTGCAGTGATACCACATATGTATATGTTAGTTGTTGTTTGTAACTGTAGTACAGCCCATAAACAATAGTAATCATTTTTCTTTTTTTGGTCCTACCTAAAACACACAGACACTAACTGACACACTGATACTTATAATAAAAAATCACGTCCTATAAAAAAAAAAAAAAAAATCACGTCCTATTATTATATATATTTAAATACACAATATATATATATATTTATATATATATACTGTATTTTATTCCACACACTTTTTTTCTCTCTTCAAGAAAAAAGAAAGATATGATGTATCGCTCATCTCCATTCACCGACAAAGAAATCATGGGGACGGGCTTCACAGTGATTGATCACTGTAGTAGCCAATCAAAGGCTATCACAGCAATCAGGTGACCCAGAATCAGGAGTTCTGGATTGCGATTGTTAGTACGGGGCCCGGGGCTCTTGGTGAGACCCTGGTCTTTGTGCTGGGAGCGTGCGGCACAAAAGGAGACACACAAATATACGGCCCCCACTGAAAAAATCCCAGTCTAGTGGAGCCACATATTTGTGTGAGGTCGTCATCAAGGGGTTAAAATATAATAATTGCAGTACATGGAAGGCTCCAGAATAGTCTTGTTATCCAGCTAAAAAGTATAGAGGTCATTTTAAAGTTCATTCTGCCTTTGAAAAAGGTGGAAAATCTGTGTTTTTGGTGTCACATTTTATAAATCTCAAACTCTGTCAAATAAAGCGGCTTGGAAGTGAAGGCTGTCGATACAGCTGGCTGAATAAACACTGCAGATTATTATTCTAATTGGTAATGTCCAAGGTGAATCTGGTAATTTTTGTTTTGTAACATAGAGACTGACAGAATAGAAGGAAATATATTTATTTTATTAGTAATCTGCTACATGTCCACATAGATTCCATTTAATTAAAACAATCAATTGTGTATGTTTCAAGGAAGTGCATCAGCCCAGTGCCAATGATTACATTAATTTATGTTATTGATCTGGGAACAGTTGCCAGACGTCTGAAGAGCTGCTATAGGTTGATCATTTTTTGGTCCCTTTGACATTCATGGATATAAAATCATGCTGAAAACTGCTTGTGTTTCGGAACGTTTTATAAGGTCATGTTCTATACAGGCATTTTTTGATAATTCATTATACAAAATAGGCCAGAAACAATCAGAACAGTATATTTCAATGGTGCAGGTTCCTTTAACCAACATGTGTTTTTTGTATATTTATAATATGCTGCAATGGGAGTGTTTAAATACACATATATTGGGGGGAGGCTTTCCAACAGAGTCACTTTTCCTTGCTTGGTCATGATAACAATGGGGCTGATTTACTTACTAAAGGCAAACATACTGTGCACTGCAGAGCTTAGTAGATGAGTTAAAGCTTCACTTTGCAAAGAATACCCAATCACACGCAAGGAAAATAAAAAATAAAAAAACAGAATTTTTGCTTGCACGTGATTGGATAATGGAAATCAGCAGAGCTTCCCCTTAGACCTAGAGCAACTACACTTGCAGTGCACAGTATAATTGCCTTTAGTAAATCAACCTCAGTGCCAAGAACATACATTTGAATTAGCCACATTGTGATGAAAGGGATTTCTACTTTAAATACATCTTCCTGCATTAAAGTGCATGTGATTTACTGTAGGAAAATTGACAAATGTTAATGGGTTTCACTTAACAATTTCTACTTCCTTTTTTTAATAAGCTTAGCAGCTTTACATACTAATGCCGGTCAATTAGTTCCACCCAGGACCTCCTGCTCTCTAGCTCCCTTGTAACCTCTTCCCATGCTCTCCTCCAGGACTTCTCCCGAGCCTCTCCCATCCTCTGGAATGCTCTACCCCAATCTGTCCGACTATCTCCTACTTTGTCCACTTTCAGACGATCCCTGAAAACACATCTCTTCAGAAAAACCTATCTGGCAACCACCTAACAACTGTACTTTTATTTTCTCCATCAGCCCACCCCCCACAGTTATAACCTCTTGTATATCTTGACCCTCCCTCTTAGATTGTAAGCTCTAACGAGCAAGGCCCTCTGATTCCTACTGTATTAAAATGTATTGTATTTATACTGTCTACCCTCAAGTTGTAAAGAGCTGCTTAAACTTCCGGCACTATATAAATCCTATATAATAATAGCAGTTGTAACCTTTTTTATTGTTACGCTGAGGCCTTATGCACACTGGACATTTGACCAGCTCTTCTAAAGACCTTTCTCCTGGTCCTAAAACCCCCAAACTTAACCTACATCCAAAGGCATGGCATTTCTACACCCTGACAAAGTCCAAGGCAAAATGTATCTTCCTTTTCAGTAACATTCTACAGGATAAAAAACATCTTTTGGCTCTCCCCTGTATGGCTACATGATAAGTAATGAACGTTGTACCCTAAACTTTGTATACCCAGAGGTATTTGAATACTACTGACTTATTATCCACTAGTGATGTCGCGAACCTAAAATTCGCCGTTCGCGAACGGCGAACGCGAACATCGGCAAATGTTCGCGAACCGGCGAACAGGGCGAACCGCCATAGACTTCAATAGGCAGGCGAATTTTAAAACACACAGGGACTCTTTCTGGCCACAATAGTGATGGAAAAGTTGTTTCAAGGGGACTAACACCTGGACTGTGGCATGCCGGAGAGGGATCACGCAAAAAAAAGTTCTTAAAAATTATAATTTTTTGATAGAGAGCCAATTATTGGAAAAATTAAAAAAAAATAAAAATAAAAAATTTCTTTGGATTTAGCATCTGGGGGGTCTAAAAAGTGTACCTGTCAAGTTTCAGCTCTGTAGCATGTCCAGAACCCCTAAAAAACAGCATTTTTCTTATATTTTCAGGAATACGGCTTCTCTGCAATTGGCTTTTTCTCTTGCAGGCATTTAGCGGGCATTTTTTTAGGCAGGCATGTCATTTTTTGTATTTAGTGTCTGGAGGGTCTAAAAAGTGTACCTGTCAAGTTTCAGCTCTGTAGCATGTCCAGAACCCCTAAAAAACAGCATTTTTCTTATATTTTCAGGAATATGGCTTCTCTGCGGCTGGCTTTTTTTCTTGCAGGCATTTAGCGGGCATTTTTTTAGCCAGGCATGTCATTTTTTGTATTCAGTGTCTGGGGGGTCTAAAAAGTGTACCTGTCAAGTTTCAGCTCTGTAGCATGTCCAGAACCCCTAAAAAACAGCATTTTTATTATATTTTCAGTAATATGGCTTCTCTGCGGCTGGCTTTTTCTCTTGCAGGCATTTATCGGGCATTTTTTTAGGCAGGCATGTCATTTTTTGTATTTAGTGTCTGGGGGGTCTAAAAAGTGTACCTGTCAAGTTTCAGCTCTGTAGCATGTCCAGAACCCCTAAAAAACAGCATTTTTCTTATATTTTCAGGAATACGGCTTCTCTGCGGCTGGCTTTTTCTCTTGCAGGCATTTAGCGGGCATTTTTTTAGGCAGGCATGTCATTTTTTGTATTTAGTGTCTGGGGGGGTCTAAAAAGTGTACCTGTCAAGTTTCAGCTCTGTAGCATGTCCAGAACCCAAAAAAAACAGCATTTTTCTTATAATTTTTAGTAGAAAACTAATGCAGTGTCTTTCCAGCTGTCTTTTTTTTTTTACTTTGCAAGCTGCTGTGCCACCTTATATATCAGTGGTGGGTGGGCAGTGGCACAGTACACTCTCTGTGGACCTGACAGCAGTCACTGGCACCCAGGCAACTGCAATTTAAAAAAAATATATATATTTTTTTACTTTGCAAGCTGCTGTGCCACCTTATATATCAGTGGTGGGTGGGCACACAGTGGCACTGCAGTGGGCACAGTACACTCTGTGGACCTGACAGTCACTGGCAGCCCAGGCAACTGCAATAATAAAAAATATTTTTTTTTTTTCAATTTATTGCAACAAGATGCTGTGCCACCGTATATATATCAGTGGTGGGCAGTGCACTGCAGTGGGTACAGTGCACTCTGTGGACCTGACACAGCACTCACTGCAATTATGACAGAGGAAAAAAAAAAATATTTTTTAAAATGCCAGGTACTGTGCCTGTGCCACCCGAAATGAGTGTGGTGTGCACACAGTACAGTCTGTGGTAGGTCTGTGGCCTCTCACACACAGCGGGCAGGCAACTGCAGTCACAGTGTACAATATATATATATATAGAAAAAACTCTATTACCTTACCAGCCCTTAAAAGGGCTTTTGGGGACGCTAAATATATATATATATGTATATATATAAATAAAAAAAAAAAACCTCAATTACCAGCCCTTAAAAGGGCTTTTGGGGACGCTAGATATATATATATATATATATATATATATATATATATATATATAAAAAAATACACAAATACCAGCCCTTAGAAGGGCTTTTTGGGGTGCTGTCCTTACAGCAGTAGTGGACCAAGAACACTGCAAGACCAGGAACACTGACTAACTGTCCCTAGCTTAACAGCAGCAGCAGCAGCAGCAGCAGCAGCTCTCTCCCTACTCTCACTACACACACTGCTTCAGAATGATCTAAGATGGATGCTGCCCTTGCTTATTTATAGGAGGTGGGAGGGTGTGGGAGGGAGGTATGCTGATTGGCTGGAAATGTGTCTGCTGACTGTGAGGTTCAGGGTCAAAGTTTGCCTCAATGATGTATTATGGGGGGCGGACCGAACATCGCATATGTTCGCCCGCAGCGGCGAACGCGAACATGCGAAGTTCGCCGGCGAACAGTTCTATACATCTCTATTATCCACATGAAATAATTGTACCTGACTGCTCTTTGAGACTTTTTCTGTACTTTACACACTGAATGTTTGTATTTCACTTATGTTAACTCAATAAAAATGTATTGAATCTTTAGGTGCGCTTTTTTGCAAACACGTTTAGGTGCGTTTAGGCACATCAAGCGCTTGGGTGTTTATTATGTTTATTTTCCAGAATATTCATTTATTCTAGCCACTGAAATGTTTAAATGCTCAGGCGCTTGCTGCGCTTAGCATTAGCGCACGTTTAGATGCATTTAGGCATGTCAGGAGGTTTTTAATGGCAAAATGCCCCTTTTCTGAATGCGTTTTTTTTTTTTTTTTTTTCTGCTTCTAAACACCCATGTTGTTAAACGTCTATGTGTGCATGGACACATAAGCTAACATGGAAGGACATTTAGAGGCAGAAAAACAACTCAAACAGCCTTAAAAGTGGTGTTTTTGATGCCATTTGTATGAGGCTGTATCTCATGGTGCAGCTTTTTGTACATACTGTATATTATAGATTTATGAAGCAATTCTTTTTAAATTTTAAAAATACAGGATTGTTTATATTAAATGTCTTCACAGCACACAGTAAATATTGATATCGTTGATTTATAACACATGGAAAAGTATCTTCTGTAAATTTCATCCACTTTCCATTGTCCTTGACGATCCAATTGATCTATAAAATAGAGAAAATCAATAAATTCCAACTAATTCTAAGCTTTTGGAAAAGCAACTAAAACTCATTTTTACTGAGGAAGATCTTGATGCTTCTGACTTCAGAAAAAAATATTAAGGTATTAAAAAAGAAACATATAAAAAAAAAAAAGAAACATGAAGGATAGGAAGCTAAAAGAGTATTGTTCAGGGGGTGTCTAGATCCTAGAGAGAGAAAGCTAGGCCTGAGAAATGAGTGTTCAGAGGAGGCATTTGGCCCATAGGGCTCAGAAAAGCTGATCTGACTGCTACTTATGGTTCTACCTTTATATGATTCTACCTTGCTACAGCTTGCTTTCTTCCAGGACTAGGAGTTATAGGCATTGTGGGATTTCAACTGCCATTTGACATAGCACCTACATGGCCAGTCCCTGTCAGCCTGCCAACCAACCTCACTATTTATCTATACTCCAACATCAGTTGCTTGAGTATTAAGTTCATTTTTTAGCCCTACGTTCCAGTCCATGTTAGACTTTGCTTGCTCTCTGCAGCCCTGACCCTTTTCTTGGCCCTGTTTATGATACTGCTTGTTGATTGTGTAGCATGCTGTGGTTTTGTGACTGGTCAGCTGCCATCTGCACAGGCATGTCTGAAGGCCACATTCAGGTACATAAGTAAAATCCATCATTTCTTGCAGGATGCTCTGTTGAAGATCTGGTGTATATGCTTAGACTGGATCTTAACCCTTTAAAAAATGGTAGGAAACCTTTACATAAGCCTACTGAAATGAAGCCTAAGGTCATAAACAATAATGAAGCCATCTCTCCCACATAAGCTGTATCCAGGGGACATCACACACTTCACAACAGAGAGCTGAGTGTAATCTGAGACCTAAGTGTATGGAATACACACTTCCTCTATGCAGCCTCATATTGTCAGTTCAGTGAGGCTGCTGGAGGTGGGCATCATTGGATTCATGGATTGTCTAGTGTTGGAGAATTCTGCCAGAAGTGACACTTTTAGATTGAAGAGTAAGGAGAGAGCAACCAGGATCCATACCAGGTGCTATGGATTGAGGCAAGGACACTTTATATAAGGATATGCCTTTGTTTATTTTGCTTTTTAAAGGTTTATAACCACTTTAATTGCTGTGTATGCCACTCTCTATTTGTCCTGTTTACCATTATCATTTAAACTGAAAGTAAAAGAAAATTCCAAACTTTGGGTTGTCCCCTGAAAAAGGAATAGGGGGGAAATTTTACATTTTTTGGGGGGGAATTTCATATAAAAAAATGTGAAAAATATTGTTATTTTTGCAAAATTGGTGCTCTTTTTTTGTTTATAGCGCATGATCAAAAAATCGCACAGGTGATCAAATACCACCAAAAGAAAGCTCTGTTTGTGGGAAAGAAAGGATGCCAAATTCGTTTAGGTACAGCGTCACACAACCGCGCAATTGTCTGTTAAAGTCACGCAGTGCCGAATCGTAAAATAGGCCCTGGTCAGGAAGGGGGTAAAATCTTCCGGGGCTTAAGTGGTTAAAATGCTTTTAAAAGTACAGTGACAGTAAAAAAAACATGCCTACAGTGTATTTTAATAGGGTTTTTCTATTTCCCGGATTTTCACTTTTCGCGGGTGGGTCCGGAACGTAACCCCCGATGGAGGGGGTTTACTGTGTATATATATATATATATATATATATATACACACACACACACACACACACACACTCCATTCTGTCTGTAATGGAGTGGCCAGCGCAGTCACCAGATCTCAACCCTATTGAGCTGTTGTGGGGGCAGCTTGACCGTGTGGTATGAAAAAAGTGCCCATCAAGCCAATCCAACTGGTGGGAGGTGCTTCGGAAAGCGTGGGGTGAAATTTCCTCAGATTACCTCAACAAATTGACAGCTAGAATGCCAATGGTCTGCAAGGCTGTAATTGCTGCAAATGGAGAATAATTTGATGAAAGCAAAGTTTGAAGGACAAAATTGCTATTTCAAATAATCATTATCTCTAACCTTGTCAATGTCTTGACTATATTTTCTCTTCATTCTGCAGCTCATTTGATGAATAAAAGTGTGAGTTTTCATGGAAAACATGAAATTGCCCGGGTGACCTCAAACTTTTGAACAGTAGTGTTTATATTGATTCTATAACATTTTTGCATTTTAGGCTCTCACAGTAATGATAATAATGCAACTCACCAGTAATTAAAGACTTTCCATAAACAGAGTGATAGTACTCAGTGTGACCACCAGTACCAGTAGTTTCTGGAAGCTAAAGAGGGCCGAATCTCCATTTTTGGATACTTGGATAATTGGTGAAGCAGTTGTTGTCGCTGGTAAGGCTTTAGCATCGAATGACTTGGTCTGAGCAATGACATTGTTCAGTTGAAATTCCATCTTGTATCCCTTGCCTGTAACCGAAAGAAGAAAAGATTATAACAAGTACATCATTTTATACATAAAAAGCTATATATGAATAATAAAAAAACATACGTAAAGACAATTCAAAAGAGGCTCAGTATCCAATTTTGCGGAGCCTAATTGGTTAATGTCTCATATCTGCTTTCAAATGTTTTTGTTAACCCCCCTGCCTGAAGTCGCCAGTATTTTAAAAAAAATAAAACAATACATATCTTTTATTTCCCTACAGTCTTCAGGCCTGTCTGGTGAGGTCACAGGTCCTTCCTCTTCTTCTCCAACAGTGGGAGGCCCTTCCTCAGTCTAGGAGTACTGCAAGCCAAGCCTGCATTATGACACACCCCCAGGGGGCCGTGCCAAGACAGCCTGGGCTTACTAGAAGTGAATGGTATGACGCTGGCGGTCATTCAACCTAGGAGACTTCAGGCATCCAGTGGCAGAGAAGAACTGCTGTGGAGGACAGCTCAGGGTGGAGGGTGAATATTGCAGCAAAAGTTGCTTTTTTTACTTGCTGTCTCAGAGGCACAAGAGACCTCCCTATGGGATCACAGAAAAAACCTCAGTGATTGGAGAATTGTTCAATCATATGAGGTTAATAGCCTTCTGTGTCCTGTTAAGGTTAGTAGGAGGAACCACACTGCTCATTGGGGCACACATAAGATAGACACTACCGAAATGTTTGATTCGTGCAGAGACTGTGAGGGATGATTTCTCTTCAACAAAGCAGTGACTTTGTTTTCTTCAACAAAGCAGTGACAGTGACTCCGGCTCAGCCCAAACCCTAACAATGGATGCCCCTGCCAGCTCAACAAAGGTCTATTTCTCAATCAACTTTTGTCACAGAAAATATGCTGAAAATTGCCAGCTGAACAGCACCTTCAGTCAATCAGCTACAGGTACTGTTTGGGCACTTGGTCAGAAGAGCCGGCACCTTGGTGTATTGCAGTAAAGCATGCTTTATTGAAACGCGTCAGCATTTTAGTACTGGATTTTTTTCCCTTCTGTAATGATTGATCTTAAATAAAGTATGTTTTACTGCAATACACCATGGCACCAGCTCTACTGACCGCATGGAATAAAAGTGGTTCGCAGAGGCTGTGAGTGGATCAGTGGTGTGAAGATTTGCCTTGTGGGCAGGGCCGGGAAAAGGAGTGGGCAGGAGGGACGGTTGCCCTGGGTGCAATGGTTTATTGCAGGAATGGGGGGGACGCCTTGACCCTAACCCGAAGAGAAGCGGGGGCGCAGTTTGGCATCCTTTCCCTTGGCGTTGGATGACCTTGTCCTGGAACTGCTTGTGGGATCAGTCTTCCAGGGTTGTAGCGCTGTCTTTTGTTTTTGTAATGTATGGGTATTAGTGGCTGTCAGAATACACTAGTCCAGTGGGGGATTCATTCATCCATGCCATTAGTCTGAATGAAGAAATCTGTTATATTTCATTGGTTTAGCCTGCAAGCTGAACCACAGAAATCTAATAGTGTATGGACAGCTTTAGGTGTTGCGTGTAATGAGAAAGGTAAGGGCTCATACACACTTGAAATATCCTCCGATTTTTGTCTCTCATGCTCAGCGGTCATAACCTTTTTTAGTTGACAGTGCATAATGTTCATGAAATTTCTCGTTCTTTTTTTTTTTTTTTGGACGTTTGTTCCTAGACTTCCGGGTCGTCAGCAACTTCAGATCGTGCGCAGCCTTTCGTATCCGATTTTTCGCGGATGTACTGCATACACATTAAATGAAAATTGGTTGTGCTGGGGACGGACGATAAAAATTTTGGTGTTTGTCCCTCCATTTTTTTTTCGTTGAAAATGTCGACATCGGCTGCTGAAAGTTGTGTACACACTAGCGGAAAATCGTACGATTTTACCTCGGATGGGAATTTTTCTGCAGACTTTCTACTAGTGTGTACCCCACATAAGTATTTTGTTTCTACTTTGGAAATCTGTTTCCTGTGAACCTTTTTTTTTTTTTTTTTTTTATATCATGGTCACTTTACAATCACTTACATGTAACTTAGCCCTTACCTGGTAGTTTGAGAACAATGTCGGTGTAGTTGGCCCAGCAGCTGTCAAATAATATGGTAGTGTTCCCAGCCAGTCCATCTCTGGCGTAGGTGTTATCGGCATATTTCAGTCTTGCTGTTAGTGACAATGAGCTGCTGCTCACAGTAACACAATTTCCCTACAAAGAAAACAAAATTGAGAGTTAAAGCTGAACTCATGGTAGAAATAAAAACATATTTACTCTAATTATGTATATTGAAAAAAAATAAGTCTATTTATTTTACACTGAACAAAAATATATTTCTGAACCTTTATTTAAATGGGTCTCTGTAATTCCTTGTACAGCAGCAGGTCAGAATTCTGCTTTGCACTGTGGTGTTCATCATGTGGACATGATTGATTACGGGAGGACTTAAGACTACATCCCTGTGCTGCTTTGTTCATTCTATATTATAGTATTGTACATATAATATGGCTATATTGTCTGGCAGGGGGGGGGGGGGAGTCACAAGAATAGCTAAACGCAATTTCAAATCCTGGCAATTTCCTGTAGTTCACCAAAACATCTTCTCCAAATCACCATATACCGCCGCAAGCAACTTCTGAAATCATCATTTCACTTTCCAGCTAGTGTGAGCCAAGTTATTTCAGGTAAATACACTAACTTACTTCAAATCTTATTTAATATCTTTTGAAACAATACATAAATAAACTAAGGGTCCTTTCACACGGGTGGTTCATATTTTTGTTCCGCTCAGCGACTTTTTTTTTTTTTTAACGGACACGGATGCACTTTTGGAAGGTCCGTTCCGTATGTCCGTTTTTTCATCCATCAGTTTGCTTGGGTCATATGCCATACTGTTGTATTGTGGTAACTTACCCATCTTAGGGATGCTATGGCTCTTTAAAGTTTGCTTTTTATCTCATCAAGTGGTAATCAGCCTCTATTGATTGATTAACTCTTTTTTAACCATTACTACTTTAGTCTATGTATTTTTTTATACTTGTTTGCATCATTATTATAATAAATATTGTGTCAGGGACATTGTCAGGAACGTGCTGGCCATAGCATAGCCGAAGTTCTGAGGCAGATACGCATGCGCAGATGCACTCCTTCAGGCGCCTGTCTTGCTGAGCATAGGCGAATGCCTAGGCGCATGCGTGAAAATATGCGTATGCGGGCACGTGTTAGTGAGGCTGGTGCAAAATGACCTATATAAGGGCAGCAGCTGCACTAGTACTTTGCTGTCTGATCTGGAGCTTTCCCTGTTCACCCATTACTGTGATCTCTGCTTGATTCCTATGTTTGACCCAGCTTATCCTGACCACGCTTGCTCTCCACCTATCCTGTCCTTGGCTTGCCTTTAAAACTTAGTTATATCTTTCATCTGCCTGATATCCTGTTGCCAGCCTCTGCCTGCACATTGACCATTCTTTGCCTGCCATTTATGCTCATATCTGATCATCCATTGCTGACCTGGCTTGTCTGACCCTGCATCAAGTTATCCTTCTGTCCTGATCTGCATGGTGCTTGGTGGCGCCGGTCCTCCATCCACTGTGTGTCTGCATCTACTGTTTGTTCTGCCATCTACTGCTTCAACAATCCAGCCCAGCTCCCGTGATGCACCTGCACACGTCTCTGCAACCAATGGAAGATCTTGCAGGCACTCTTACCTCACCGCGCTCTCATGGCCACTGTCACAACATCAGTGGCCCTTGAACCGGGGCTGTAGGAGAGGTCTAACTCCACATGTTAGGCTCTGCCACAAGGTATGTGACAGATGGTATATTAGAAACATTTTTAATTATGCCTACAAAGTTCATCCTTTTTTCGCTTGTTCCTTAAAGCAGAACTTCACCCAAGAAGTGAAGTTTGGGGGGGCAAACAAGTAACTTTTTTTGTCTGTACCCACTTTCTCAATCCTCGTCTAGGCCTGGATATTATTGTCTGGTCCTTTTTCATCTGCCTCTCCCTGCCTACATCCGCCTGGGGTATTGTCACATGTCCCAGGAGGCTGAAGAACCCCTGTGCTGCTTGAGCTGGTGTATACACAGTGGGGAGCTTCTCAGAGACATCAGGAAGTCACAGCTACTCCCAAATCTATGATGGTGGCTCCGAAGAAGACAGCATTGTACTCCATGGACAGGTAAGTACCTGTTTTTTTAAAAGTCAGCAGTTACATAATATGTAGCTGCTTACTTTTAATTTTGGGTGATGTTCTTCCTTAAAATTCCACATTTTCGTAAAATAATTACTCTACAGAGTTTTATATTTTATATTAAGTAGGAATTTCAAAGACAAGGCTGTATTTATGTGCACCAAAATATATTACACATATTGGGTATTATGGCACACAATAGAGGTTTATGACATACAATTTTCCAATGAAAGTACAGTGTCCTGAGCTTTTTAGGACATTGTTTGGGGGAGCCTTTGAAAACTTTAATTTGATATTTTTTAAATGCCTCCCTGGGCTCCTTATAAAATAAATTGCTCTAGCTGCATTATTCACCTTCAGCCTGGAGCTGTCCCCTGCATTACCTTGCCTTCTCCACAAAATGCCTTTAGTCTTCCAGGTTGAATGACACTGAGCCTCACTCAACCTAGAAGATTAAGGAAAGACTGTGAGTGCAGGGCATCATGGCCCCACCTCCTGAGCACAGTGCCTTGCACTCACAGTGTATTGATGCAAAGAGCCATGCTGATGTCGTCACATTGGCACTGCCCACTGCATTATCCAGGATTTCCCACCACCGAAGCAGACTGAAGAGGAAGAGGGTCCAGCCCATCTCATAACCAGTCAGAAGACATCAGAATAAGGTAACTACGGCAGCATAGTGGCTAAGTAGTTAGCTCTTCTTCCTAGCACAGCGCTAGAGTCGTTGGTTCAAGGCACAACCTGCCTGGAGTCTGAATGTTTTTATTGTGCCTGCATGGGATTCCTCCCACCCTCTAAAGAAATGCTGGAAGGTTAATGAGTAATGAGTAATGAGAAATGTCCCTAGCATGAATGTGAGTTAGGGTCCTTAGATTGTAAGCTCCTTGAGGGCAGGGACTGATGTGAATGTACAATATATGTAAAGTGCTGTGAAAATTGACGGCACTATATAACTACCTGTAAAAAAAAAATTAAAAAAGCATATAATCTTGCTGGAGGGCAGGGGGGGGGGGGGGATCGGGTTGTCATTGAATTTGTTACAAAAGAGCTTAAAGGGAACTTACATTGGAATCTACGGCCATTATAGATGGTTGTTGTGTCAGCACCTGTCCATGCAATCCAGCCACGGGTTCACGGATGACTTTCAGCGAGGATACGGTAGCCAGATAGTTTCCAGTGGATGATGACTGGTTCCTGCTGACAACAGGCTGCCCCGCCACCTAAAAAAGCACATTTCTTTGTCATTGTGTATTCCGGTACATCACTGGCTGCTGTGTACATACAGTATTCATCTCAGCCTTTCCTTTATAGACATTTATTGTGCATTATATATTTTAATGTAAATTAGAAATTTATTTTCCACTTATCCCTTTTTTCTAATGAAGTTCTTTCCTCACTCTGGAAAAGAATGAAACATAGAAATGCTTGTTCATCTACTGGTATTACCTGGCTCCAGGCTGCGTCAGTCGGAGGTGGCACAGGAGTGGACACTGACAGTGACGAGACAGTGACATTCAGGTAACTGTTGAGACTTCCATTGATTGCTGCTGATGCCAGGCTTTGACTCATTGACTGGAAATCCGAGTATGACAGACCACCTACATAACGAGAGAAATACTTAACATCGAGTTGTTGGCCTGTTATACATGCATGCAACTGTAGATATGAGAACAATATACAGCGCACAAATATGTTACTATGGACAAGAATATATATTGCATGTCCAAAAGTGTGAATGGGTCCTCTAGAAGATCTCTCCAATGGAATCCCTCTCCTATACAGTTGTCACCAGAATAAGTTTCCCCATTGGAAGATTCCCCTGTGTTTGAGCTCATGTGTCCGTTTGGGGACATAGACAGCAGTAAAAATATGACATAGTTTATAACCCTTCCCTACTTTATTTAAAGTTTTAAAAATCTTTAGATACCCTTTAAAGGGGTATTAAAACCAAAAGCAAACATTTATTATATTGCAGCTTATTATTTCTTGCGATGCGATGTGATGGCTGCCTTCGTTTTCCTTTTCAGGCTTTCTTTCTGTTATTTTCACCTGGTGATCTCGCCAGTAAGACTCGATTCACACTGCCGCGACTTGTTAGGCGAGTTGTCAGCCTGACAAGTCGCAGTCCATTGACTGCTACAGGACCCGTTCTAATAGGAGCGACACAAGTCGCTCCGACTTAGAAAAAGGGTCCTGTACTACTTCGGGCGACCTCGGAGCGACTTGCATAGACATTCATTATATGAAGTCTGTGCAAGTTGCGCTGAAGTCGCGGTGCACAGGACTTCACAAGTCGCCCTCGAAGTAGTACAAAGTCTTGTCGCCATAGTGTGAACCGGCACTAAGTCTGTTGTTTTTCAACAGAACAAACACTCTTCAAGGTGTAGCAGGTACAGGAGATATGAGACAAGCCATTAACCACTGACAGGGCCACTTACAATGATCATTTATTTATGTATGTATGTGTTTATTTGGCTTCAATTTGTTAGCAACTAATCTAACTCTCCTCTCATCCCAGACTAACAATGCTGCTGTTCGAAGATGCCCCTGTGCTCATTCATCCAGAGTGGGGGAATTCTAATACAGGAGGTGTGTTACTGGCCAGATCACCAGGTGAAAACAGAGGGGAAAAGTGTCTAAAAAAAAGAAAACTGATGCAGCCAATACATCTAATGATTGACAGGCTGCAATATATTACATTTTTGGTTTTAATACTGATTCAAAGCCCTCTCAGTTTAAATCAGTTAAAAATATCCCAAGTGCATCAAAACAAGAAGTCTTCAAAGTCTCATGTTCCATCTGTATACAGCAAGTGTAGTTGTTATTCGGCCCATAGAGTTTCCCTTTGTGTTTTAAACTAAATTGTATCACATAGATGTGAACCGGCCGCCTGGGAAAGAATGGGATTCTATTTGATGCGCGTTTTCATGTAGCAAAATGCAAGAGTTTTGCTACATCGTTACAGACAAGTATGAATAAGTCCTACGTTTGCCGAGTGTAAACTATACTTAGGCTTAAGATCTCTGCTGATTGGAGAGTTCTAGTGCTGACTCTACTCGGGGGGGGGGGTATCAGACCAGTGAAGAGAGGCCACTGCTTCTATGCAGAGAGCAAAGGCCCTTCTCTGCAGCATGCTGGTAGGGGACAGGCTTTTCTACATATTGTAGGCCAGGGGTCTCCAAACCATGGCCCTCCAGTTGTTCAGGAACTACAATTCCCATGATGCTTAGTCATGTATGTGAATGTCAGAGTTCTACAATGCCTCATGGGATGTGTATTCCTGCAACAGCTGGAGGGCCGGAGTTTGGAGATCCTCATTGTTGGCTGTGGATGCTTTCTAAAGACAACAAGACTTTGCACACCTCTTTTTGCTGCAACTGGATTGTATTTAGTTGGTTTAAACTAAAATATTAGTTACACTTGCACCTGCCAACTCTGTTGCATTAAAGCATGCATGTCGGAGATTAACGTAAACTGCATTACAACAGCCCATTCATTTTTAATAGGCTGCCAAAGCACCTGAAAGAGTACTTGCATTTTTTTTTTCTGTAGTGCGTAACCATGCGTCATGATGCACTGCAACCCAGGGGCTTTGAGGAAGTTTGATCATTTTGAATGGCACCCCAATACACAAAAATGCATAGGGTACGTTCCCGCAACACAATGCTGTGAATCCAGCATAAAGAAGTAGAGGTGCTGACAATTGGGGTATGATTTACCGTTACATTAAAGTGTTTGTTACCCTAAAAAAAAAATTGATCTTGCTTCTTTAAAGCATGTATAACAGCACAGTGCTTGTCCTGTGTAATTTGGCCCCGTCTATCACCTGCCTACCTGACTCTGCTCCCCCCTCTGTACACTGACCACAGTATACCATGGCTGCTGAGCCCTGACACCCGTGGTCAGTTTACATGCCTCCGTCATTCGCAGTCCTGCTCTCTGCTCTCCTGTGTCCTCCCCCCCCCCTTCCCTGCCTGTCAGCTCTGTGTCAGCTCCCCTCCCACTTCCTGCTGCTGAAATGACTGTTAATGCTTTATATAATCCTGTTTGTTTCCTAATCCTGTCTCTGTTTTTTAAAAAAAAATACAGACTATACCTGATTTCAGAGTGCCATGCACTCATGTGAACGGCGGGCTTTCTCTTCTCTCATCCTCTCCTCTCGGCTGATGTCAGTGGGGGGGGGGGGGGATTTTGGCCCCTCCCTCTCTAGCTGTGTGATCAGGAGAGAAGAGAGCCGGCCGGTCATGTGAGCGCCAAGCGGCGCTCTAAAATCAGGTATAGTCAGCATTTTTTTTTTTATTAACACAGTCACAGGGAGACACAGGATTAGGAAACAAACAGAATTATACAAAGATATGACAGTGGCTTAACAACCACTTTAATGTTTATCACAATGCAGTGCAAAAACAGTAATAAATGGAAATTAAATTAGAATTAAACTAAAAACATAAATTGCAGTTTACCAATCCTTAAAGTGGTGGCTGCATTTTTCATTTTTTCCTTTTTTTTCTTATTTTTCTTTCTTTTTTCCACCTAGTGATCCAGCCAGTAACACATCTCCTTAGGGCAGGGGTCTCAAGCTGGTGGCCCTCCAGCTGTTGCAGAACTACAATTCCCATGAGGCATTGCAAGGCTGACAGTTACAAGCATGTCAAAGGCAGAGGCATGATGGGACTTGTAATTTTGCAACAGCTGGAAGGCTGCCTTAGGGGGTCTAAACTCTGGATGCAGGAGCAACTGAGACACCTTCGGACAGCACACTGTCAGTCCAGGGAGAGGGTATTGTCAGACAGACATGCAGACTTAGATGGACAGGGATCCCTGCGTGTTTCCCACACCACATTGTAATTGCACTGTGTTTGCCATCCTCTACGGGTGTCAATACAAAGTTAACAACTTCACAAATGCATAACAAATGCAGTGCAGTTTGCCTGCACCAGATCGTATGGTACACAACCATTTGGTGCGATGTGGTGCGATTGGAGACTTTTCAAAGTGAATGGGCTCCAATCGCACCACACTGAATCATGTGAATTGCACAGGAATGCGTGTGGTTCCTGTGCAATTAACATGCAGGTAATATTGTGAACTGGGGCTCAAAAAAAAAAAGAAAACTAATGCAGCCATCACACCTAAGAAATAGTAAGCTGCAATATAATATATTTTTGTTTTTAGGTTGAATGCTCCATCCAAAAAAATTAAACACTGCATTTCAGGTCTTAAATATGGTTCACAAACGTCCTTCACAGCAAGCCAGAAAAGGCAGTATACACAAGCCCCTACATACATTATATTGTCAAAAGTATTGGGACACCTGCCTTTACACGCAAATTAATTTTAATGGCATCCCAGTCTTAGTCCGTAGGGTTCAATATTGAGTTGGCCCACCCTTTGCAGCTTTAACAGCTTCAGCTCTTCTAGGAAGGCTGTCCACAAGTTTTAGGATATTGTCTATGGGAATGTTTGATCATTCTTCCAGAAGCGCATTTGGGAGGTCAGGTACTAATGTTGGAGAGAAGGCCTGGCTCGCAGTCTCCACTCTAATTCATCCCAAAGGTGTTCTGTCAGGTTGAGGTCAGGACCCTGTACAGGCCAGTCAAGTTCCTCCACCCCAAGCTCACTCATCCATGTCTTTATGAACCTTGAATTGTGCACTGGTGAGCAGTCATGTTGGAACAGGAAAGGGCCATCCCCAAACTGTTCCCACAAAGTTGGGAGCATAAAAATTGTCGAAAATGTTATGGTATGCTGACACCTTAAGAGTTCACTGGAACTAAGGGGCTAATCACAGCCCCTGAAAAACAACCCCACATCATAATCCCCCCCTCCACCAAATGATTTAAACCAGTGCACAAAGCAAGGTCCATAAAGACATGGATGAAGAAGTTTGAGGGGGATGAACTTGAGGGACCTGCACAGAGTCCTGACTTCAATCCGATAGAACACCTCTGGGATGAATTAGAGTGGAGACTGCGAGCCAGGCTTTCTCATCCAAAATCAGTGCCTGACCTCACAAATGCGCTTCTGGAAGAATGGTCAAACATTCACCTAGATACACTTCTAAATCTTGTGGACAGCCTTCCCAGAAGAGATGAAGCTGTTATAGCTGCAAAGAGTGGGGCAACTCAATATTGAACTCTACGGACTAAAACTGGGATGCAATTAAAGTTCATGTGCATGCAAATGCAAGTGTCCTAATACTTCGGACAATAAAGTGTATATGTGCTATGCTAAAATATTTAAAGATGCATTTAATTTGACAAAGGTGTGCATCTAAGCTAGCTAGTAATAATACTGCATGGGGAGAGCGAGATCCACTACACTACCATCATGGCACATTTACTATGCATAAGGTGATTGTACAAGCACCTATAAGAACAAATACTTTGAGTAGTCATTTTTCTTAGAAATTAAATGGTTTTCCAAAATTAATTTCTAAAAATAATTACATTTCTAGGGACATAATCCGTCACTTCACTGTATTTATTGAACTCCCTTTGACCATTCTTTACCTGCGGTGTTGTTGTAAGTTGAGTTTATCTGTGCTGCAGGTGGATCTGAGATTTCCACAGAGACACTGAGTCCCCCTGTTGCTCTCTTCCTTCGCCTGGATCCCTCCTGAATGATCTTTGTGATACGAATTTTGTTGGCAGGAATCTTCAGGAAGGCTGCCATATTCTTCACGAGATTCGCTCCATAAAACTGATCCACTGTCATTGGGGGCAGATTAAAGGAAATAACAATGAGGGGAGATGTGCGTATTTCCGCTGAGGAAGATCCTCGGATCAGGACATACAGCATGTTGTAGTCTCTATCAAAGAAGTTTTCTCCAAGCACAGAAGAGTTCAGCTGCGGCATATATTGACCTTTCAAAAAGATAACAAAAAATTGATTTAATTAAAATACTGGCAGTGGTTTTCTTGATGCACACATTTTTTACCAGAGATAAGCTAACTGCTTTGTGTGGGTTGGAAATAGCGGAAGATCAGGCTTGTTCCCTCTCACAAAGCAGTTTGTTAATTTCTGATAAACATCTCTGTGATTAGAAATCATTCGTTCTGGTGAACTGGACAATCTATGGTTCATGTAGTGCGACCGACAAGATAAAGTGCCCGCTGGGAACCCCTTGCAGTAGGAAACCTATGAACAAGGGACATGACCTTCAATCACATGGTGGGAAGGAGTAGGTATCCCGCTTTTAGTGAAACAGGATAGACAGGGATCACGTATCACAATAGTTCTTTAGTAGGGCAATGATGTCACTTAGGGAGAATCCTCTTGTGTGACATCTCTTCACCAAACATGATTTCCTTATTAGTATGGACCTATTACTTCCTCTGTTTGGTGTAATAAAGTTGTACTCAACTCCCCCCCACCGCCCATGTTTTTTTCCCACTTACCTATATTGCTATAGTGCCCTTCAAAGCACACGCTCACCTGCACAGCAATACCAGCATTGTTCTGCTGCAATCTGCTGTTCGGGTGCCACACAACGGGTCCTGCACTGCTATCTTGGTCCTCTCCAGCTGGTTGTATGTTCTGGCAGCCAGCTCCAATAATGTGCTGGACCCATTCCCTGACCCACCCCCTTATGCCCCCCCCCCCGGTTGTTCCATGTGCCGATCCTGCAACCAGCCTCCTGGGAGATGTGATGCAAGTATCCCAAGGGACTGCAGGACCTGGTACACCTAACGGTGCCATAGGAGGAACAACAACAATTAACCTATTACTTAATTTAAAATAAATTACTAATGGCGCTTTTCCACTGCATGGAACCGTACCGGTTCGGCACGCTTTTGTGCTTTTCCACTGCGGTACCGCATGGTATAGGGTCGGAACGGTTCGGTACGGTACGGTATAGGTTTGCTTTTCCACTGCATGGAACCGAACGGTACGGCTCTGAAAAAACAGTACCTACTCGATTGTGGTTCCAACAGGTACCAAACTGGTACCATATCCCACAATCCTTTGCATGCAGTCACTACTAGCCACTGATTGGTCAGAGAATCACACCCACCCCGTTGTTATCCCACCCACTTAACTTTAGTACTGCTTTAGTGGAAAAGCAAACCTATACCGTACCGTACCGAACCGTTCCGACACTATACCATGCGGTACCGCAGTGGAAAAGCAAACCGGGCCAAGCAGGGCCGAGTCGAGCCGAGCCGGTACTAGCCGGTACTTGCAGTGGAAAAGTGCCTTTAGACTCAAAGACTTACATTGTGGTAACAAATGGCCAAGGCCTTTTATTTTTAAAGTCTTTCACAAAAAATGTAAACATAGTTCAGCCCTAGAGCTTGAACTATTAACACATACTTTGGCGGCATTCCCCATCCGGGGGAACGTATCGTTCTGAGGCTGGAGTGAATTTTCTGCTGGTGCATATTCTGCCATATGAGGTGACCATACCTCGTTTCTTGCTTGGATATCCGGACCTTTGGGTCCTCTCCACTAGGTTCTGCTACCAATTCTTTACACAAACTGCGTCTACCTGTGGAGACACCTCGGTCTGTGTCTTAGGATGACAATCTATATACTACCTTGCTAACATTGGCATATGCTCAGGCAGTCTGCTCCAGTCTCAAGAATGAGTCCCCTCGTTACCTACCATAGCCTATCAGGCTCAGATATATTTGTTACAGTCTTCTGTCACCTGAATCATTTTCAGATGTTTGCATATACCACTTGCTCCAGAGGAAGCTTACAGTGATAAGCGAAAAACATGTAGGGCAACCTAGATACAATCCAACATCTGTTCATCAGTATTGTACTGAAGAATTTCAGAGACGGTTGTACACATTATTATTTTACAACCGTCCCATGAATACATTTATCCTGTGACTTATAATATTGTCGTTGTTAACTGAAGATTCTGTACTGTATCCCATGATGGAGTCTGTATACCGCTTTTGAGGCCTTTGCCTTATTTTATTGTATGTATTTGTCTGTTTGCTTTGTATTTTCAGCTACTTTGTGGCTGTGTATCAATGTTTGTTTTTGTGAATTTCTAATAAAATATATATTTTTAATACTGGTGCCTTTAAAGTCCAATCTACCTTCCTCCTTCTTTCTAATTAACACATACTTAACTCAATACATAACTTAGCCCTAAAACCCAAGTTACCCATTACTTCTTTAATAAATTAATAAAACAAAAGAAAGAGACAAATAATACCGACATAGGGGTGGGAGGGCGAGACAAACTCTTGGTCTGCTCCCGCTGACTGATGCTACCAACTGATTTTTGCCTTATTTTTATAGGTATTCAAGGTTTGAAATATTGTAACTATTAGCCAATCTTCCTGTCAGTTTACTAACTGTCCAATCCTCGAAATTTAAAAAATTTGACCTATCAGCATTACCCGCTTAACTGGCCAATCCTATTACTTTTATTGTTGTCCTGCCATGACCCCATACATGCATGGCCAGTATTTCAACCTGCCATGCATTTTCATTCTGGCTATAGGACGCTAAAATTAATAATAATAATAATAATAATAATAATAAATATAATAATAATAATAATAATAATAATAATAATAATAAATATTTGATTAAGAACAAAAAACTTTGTTTAATATAACAAATTAACAATTATTTCTCAGTTCCTAATACTGGAAAGGTTACTAATTGTCTGATTAGCTGAACAACAACAAACACCGTCAGAATTATTTGTTGTCTATCTCAGCCCTGGTTTATGATAACTGATGGTCAGCAGTAGCTATGTTGTATCCCCGCCCCCCTTTAAATTATTATTGTTTCATCAGGAGGATATTCTGGGTAACAGACCTTGAACAAGTACACAAATCAGAGTTGTGGAATCACATTGCCTTCACTTGTATTCCTGTTCTAGGACAATGACTAAAAGTATTGAAACCAGAGGATCAGTATGACAGGTGAGCTGCTAGCATTTGCACAAGGAGGTCAGCAATGGAATCCTTCATATTTGCTTCATGACAGATTTCCTCTAATGCCACCATAATGGTACATGCATTGTCAGAGCATTAGTCATCACACATACACTGATTTACCTGGGTAGGTTGGAGTTTTGAGTGTGAAATCAGAAGCTCCCTTCCATTCTATATTAGTTGGGTTTATATAGACATTGTTCACATAAACATCGAGACGTTGGGGATTTGAGAAGAAGATTCCAGCAAGAACAGACTAGAAGAAAGCAGACATTGGTATGAAAATCTGATCTATCCAAAAGGTCAATGACAAGGTGTTAAACATAAAAGATGAAGATCCTTCAACGAACTCCATTGCCATAAAGATTGCCAAAGTTGAAGGTTCTAGTTTCCAAAATTGTAGTTCAAAGATCTTTCCAAGGTCCTTACGGTTAATACAGTGACATCACGGGTCCTTCCTCCACTGCTCGACTACTCATGTGATGCTGTGTGAGTGCTATGCCTGGGCTCAGATGAAGGGGTTTGAAGGACTCATCAACCATGAGAACTGAGGACAGCTAGTGATTTCTAGTGATGGAAAAGAATTACTGAAGGGGCAGTGCTGAATTGAAGATGAATATTGCAACAAATGCTGCTTTTTATTTTATCTTTTAATTGGATATTTTGTTTTTGGGTAAAGTTCTGCTTTAAGAGCCCATTCAGACTAGGGGCGACCTGTGAAGTCGCGTGCACCGCGACTTTGGTGCGACTTGCAGAGACTTCACATAATGGAAGTCAATGCAAGTCGCCTCCAGGTCACCCCAAAGTAGTACAGGACCCTTTTTCTAAGTCGGAGCGATTTGTGTCGCTCCTATTAGAACGGGTCCTGTACTACTCAATGGACCGCGACCAAGTCACCTGACAAGTCGCGCTAATGTGAATGGGCTCTAAAGCTAAGTCTTGCTGAGATAGATACATTTAATAGATACTTGAAACTACATAACTTTCTCCATGTTCCTCTCAGTGTTACTCACATACTTAAAAAGTCTAAGAATATGCTTACAGGATCTCTGATGAAGAGTAGACTCATCCATTCTGAACTTTTATTCTCCCCTTCAACAGCTATCACTATGTATGTCTATGGGTTGGTTTACGTGAGTAGAACTGAAGGAAGCCTGGAGCAGCATTTTCTATAAAAAGGCCTCATGCACACTGGACATTTTTACAGCTGCTGTTTTTGACTTCAGGCGTTTTTTCTGCAGCCAGTAAACTCCCCAGCATGTTATCCTATGTGTCCATGCACACATAGATTGTTATCAGCGTTTTTTGGCAGGGGCGTTTTCTGGCTGGTAAAAAAAAAAAAACCTAGAGCTAGTGGATTTCAGCTGTAAAAATGCTCTAAAAGTCAAGAAAAAGCTAAAAGATGTACCTATTCTGCGTTTATCAGCATCTTTGAGCCATAAGCTTTTGTGGGAGTATAGTTTTGCTAAAAAAAAATGCTGAAAAACGCTATTGCAAAAACGCTGCAAAACTCATTTTATAGCTACAGCTTTCTACAGCTAACGCTACTTTTTATGACTTCCAGTGTGCATGAGGCCTAAAGGTGACTGTTTCTTTATCAATCCCAGCAAGACATTAATGTAAACATTTGAGTATTGGCCACATTACCACTTGACCTCTGCAAGGCTTTACCCCCTTCATGACCAGGGCATTTTTTTTGCCATTCAGCACTGTGCTACTTTAGCTGGCAATTGCTTGGTCCTGCAACGCTGTACAAAAATGTAATGCAAATAAATAAAAAAAGAGATTTCTTTTGGTGGTATTTGATAGTCACTTTTTTTTTTTTTGCTATATAAACAAAAATTTAACAAAAATATCTAAAAAAAAAAAACACATTTTTCTGTTATAAATGTTTGCAAACAAATAATCTTTCTTTATAAATTTAGGACAAAATGTATTCTGCTACATTTCTCTATTGAAAAATAACTCAAATCAAGGCATATTATTTAACCCCCCCAAATCACCCCTTTCCGGTAGACAGTCTAAGAGCCACCATGGAAAGTTTTTGCTAGTTGCAATTTTTTGCCCCAGTGCTTTGGAAAATTAAAACATTTAATAAAAATTGGGTTTTTCACATTCTTGATGTGACAGTGATTAGGGATACTGACTGGTGACAGTATGTCAAAAATAAATAAAGAAATCGTTTTTATTCAACTTTTTGAACACTTTTTTAAATTGTTTAACTATTGTTTACACACTACTATCAGAATAGTTCAGTGTTACCATTGTGACAATGCACTACTCTGAGGGGAGAGGATGATTAGGGATTTTTTTGATCATCACTGTTATAAGCAATAGTGTTAACTGTCATAAATGGCTTTCATTTTTAACAGCTTGCTTACTATTGTAATGCTGTGATTAACTACAGATAATCCCATGTACAGGGTCCTGTGATTGGCTCAGGAACCATGTGATAGCTGTGGGCCAATCACAGGATCACAATAATTAGCGAGCTGTCATGAATGGAAGCCAATTATGGCAGTTTTGCTTACATGTAATCATGTAATCGCTATGATTGTTTATAGCAATCACATGATACCCCGGACACAACAGTCACAGGACTGCACCACTGCATGCCCCAGGGGGTGCTCCAATGCGAATTTGGTAAGCGGCACACTATTACATCACTTAGCTTCCAGCTGATGCCTGCAGTAAATATGCTGTGGGTGGGCAGCTAAGGATTAAAATTCAACGTTACCTTTCTGTCACACCTTGGAAGGCAGAAGTGGTGATATTATCTACTTTGTAGACCTTTATTTTCTAGTTGTTAGATTACGCCATCAATATCTTCATCAGCTGCTCCTCCAGAGATTGCTAGGGGTTCCATGAGCTGTGACTGAATGACCTCTCTTTTGGGGTTCCCTGCATATCTCTGAACCAGCACCACTTGGTTGAGCCAGCAGCATGACACCAATGATATTTTTTAGCTGTCTATAATGGTGCTGTTTATACCATCAATGTAAAATGCATTTTTCCTATTGGTCACCAATGAATTACTTTTAGCATGAGTTCCCTGAGACCAGAAACCTTTTTCAGGGGTTCTTCTGGAGTAAAAAGGTTGAGATTGGCTAGTCTTCATTGTGACCTTACCTTCTGTGACTATGGAAAAACTCTCTAATCAGTATGGGAAGGTACAGAGCCATCTGAACAGCTGCAGCATATAATAAAAACATATGGTGATTGGTGAGATCTTCTATTGACAAGGTGTGAGTACAGATTCCTCATGATAATGAGCACATTTTGGACACATCCACTGGACCTTGCTGACACTTCAAGATTCTGTGTAAGCACAGGGGCAAAATTTTTTTTTTATGTATCCTATTTAACAAAGTCAGCCTTACAGACAATAAGGGAGACATCATGCAGAATTGGTACATAACTCTCTTTCTGGTGAACTTACTTCGGAGTCATCTGTGTTAAGTAGCTTAAGGCGCATGTTCTGAGGACTGGTGCTTGTGAAAAAGATATCAAATGACTTGTTTGTTGCCACTATGGAGTGAAACAGAGAAACTCTTCTTTGACAGGTATATCCACTGCACCAGCCATGGTCTTGGGGCCCTGTAAGAAGAACAAAACATTGATCTGTATGGGGTAACCAACACAACACAAACTTGGGCAGGGGGTGCCATAAGCACAGCAAGTTTTATATTTTTTATTAGATTCAAACTTTCATATGTAACTAGTTGCCGGCCGCTCTGTGCAGAATAACGCATATATATGGGATTCTGCACTTCTGGGTAGGGGGCATGCCGTTTCTGCTGCGATTAGTCATATTAGTCACAGCAGAAGCCGATCAGCGGATGCTGGCCAATGGATGACCGCTGGCGCCCACTGATTGGCGAGGAGACACACTGGACAGAGCTCTGCATATGTAAACAATAAAGAGCTCCGCCCTGTCAGCGGAGATGTGCTGGATTTTGTTTGTTTTGTTTTTTGTCTCCCTGCAAAATGTGAATGGCACTGCAGCTTTCCAGGACCTGTGATGTGTCCTAGAAAGCTGCAGGGGAAGGAGGGGGGCCGAACTCTCACTCGGATTGTTGTGGTGATCAGAAGTGGGAGCAGGAACCTTACAAAACCGCGTACCAGCTTCCCCCCTAAAACAAAGTGTCAAAAATTAAAGCAGGGGAGGGGGTCAGCAGACAAGCGGAACTTCCCCTTTTGGGAATTAAATGCTTAACATGAACCATTTTACTGCTTGCTTCTTTATGTTCTTTAGACTAACAGTTGAGTATTTAGTAGACTGCATTATAACTCAGCGCGTTTCTTCTTCCTGTGAAACAGACCTAACAGCTGCATGATAAAAAAGTGACTGTGTTACATGCAACAACCAATCAAAAATATATATTTAATTTTATAATCTGCATAACAGCTGGAGTATGATGTCCATACCATTAATTAGATCTAAATAGCCATCTCCCAGCACAGCTACTGGGGAAAGTCGCCTTGTCTCTGTATCTGCATCCAGACTCTCGATGACAAGCATCTCATAATTCAGTCCAAAACATTTATAGGCCTCCCAGGATGATATGTACAAACAGGTGCTATCTCTGATGATTCCTTAATAAAAGACAAACAGAAAAAAAGCATTTTTATAAAGGATGCATTTAAATCAATTCAAGAGCAATATCATTTTATTTTGAACTGACTATGAGTATCTATAGGAGTCATTATGAATCATTAAAAAATTATGCGACAGAGGGATTTAACTGAAAGCAACAACTGCTGGTACCCTCTCCATTTTACAGTAACCGAGAGTCATAATTCCAGATTTTACCTTCAGCACCAACTCCAGGTGACTTCTGGTATTATGGTCCATTCAAGCAATAGTAACATGGCATTATTCCGACTAATGGATTGTTTTAAGTATAGAAATGTTTACCTTTATTAGGAGCCACCTGTGATACTGGTATCCGGCTTCCATTGAGACTGGTCAGCATCACTTTGGGAATTCTGTAATCCCCAAGTCCTTGTCTCTGGTCTCCATTCCACTGCCATTCTGACTGTGGTACCACAGCACCTATTTTCCCCAAGAAGGAACCATCAAGATCTTTCAAGAGGGTCTTCCTCTTTGCATCACAGGTCATGTCCACACAGTCGGATGGGTTAGCTTTGCTGTATTTGAATAAATAAATAGGTCAGAGGAACCCAGAAATAAGGCCATAGGTGTATATGTCTCAATTGTTATGTGTTGAGCAGCACAGAGTGTGTTACCCAAAGGAATTATGATAGAAATGTACGCTATCTTCTTCATAGTGATGACTATGTCACATTGATATCTAGGAAGGCAAGGCAAAGACGAGTGCTTCTCCATTATTAGGTAGCATCAACAAGTACATTGAAAAATGATTGATTGGATACAGTGAGTTAATTAAATGGGGGTATTCAATTAACTATTTAGGTGCCCACCCAAATGTAATATTTTCGTTATCTATGAAGTAAGATGGGCCTAGCCAGTCCTTGCTTTCCCAACAGTGAGATCTGCCTGCCCTAATTCTTTGACAGTTACATTAATAATAAATAATTAGAAAATAGAAAATGCAATAAAAATATATACAGTATCTCACAAACGTGAGTACACCCCTCACATTTTTGTAAATATTTTATTATATATTTTCATGTGACAACACTGAAAAAATGACAATTTGCTACAATGTAAAGTAGTGAGTGTACAGCTTGTAAAACAGTGTAAATTAGCTGTCCCCTCAAAATAACTCAACACACAGCCATTAAAGTCTAAACCGTTGGCAACAAAAGTGAGTACACCCCTAAGTGATAATGTCCAAATTGGGCCCAATTAGCCATTTTTCCCTCCCTGTCCTGTGACTTGTTAGTGTTACAAGGTCTCAGGTGTGAATGGGGAGCAGCTGTATTAAATTTGGTGTTATCGCTCTCACCCTCTCATACTGGTCACTGGAAGTTCAATATAGCACCTCATGGCAAAAAACTCTCTGAGGATCTGAAAAAAAAAAATTGTTGCTCTACAAAAAGATGGCCTAGGCTATAAGAAGATTGCCAAGACCCTGAAACTGATCTGCAGTATGGTGGCCAAGACCATACAGCATTGCTGCAGAGGTTGAAGGGTGGGGGGTCAGCCTGTCAGTGCTCAGACCATACGCCACACACTGCATCAAATTCATCCGCATGGCTGGCGTCTCAGAAAGAAGCCTCTTCTAAAGATGATGCACAAGAAAGCCCGCAACAGTTTGCTGAAGAGAAGCAGACTAAGGACATGGGTTACTGGAACAATTTCCTGTGGTTGGATGAGACCATGATAAACGTATTTGGTTCAGATGGTGTCAACCGTGTGTGGCAGCAACCAGATGAGGAGTACAAAGACAAGTGTGTCTTGCCTACAGTCAAGCATGGTGGTGGGTGTGTCATGGTCTGTGGCTGCATGAGTGCTGCCGGCACTGGGGAGCTACAGTTCATTGAGGGAACCATGAATGCCCTGTGTACTGTATGTCATGTACTGTGACATACTGAAGCAGAGCATGATCCCCTCCCTTCGGAGACTGGGCCACAGGGCAGTATTAAAACATGATAATGACCCCAAACACACCTCCATGATGACCACTGCCTTGCTAAAGAAGCTGAGGGTAAAGGTGGTGGAGTGGCCAAGCATGCCTCCAGACCTAAACCCTATTAAGCATTTGTGGGGCATCCTCAAACAGAAGGTGGAGGAGCGCAAGGTCTCTAACATCCACCAGCTCCGTGATTTCTTCATGGAGGAGTGGAAGAGGACTCCAGTGGCAACCTGTGAAACTCCGAAGAGGGTTAAGGCAGTGCTGGAAAATAATGGTGGCACTGGCAACACAAAATATTGACACTTTGGGCCCAATTTGGACATTGTCATTTAAGAGTGTACTCATTTTTGTTGCCAGCAGTTCAACATTAATGGCTGTGTGTTGGGTTATTTTGAGGGGACAGAACATTTTCACTGTTATACAAGCTGTACACTCACTAATTTACATTGTAGCAAAGTGACATTTCTTCAGTGTTTTCACATGAAAAGGTATAATAAAATATTTACATAAAATTGAGGGATGTACTTACTTTTGCGAGATAATGTATTAATATTTTGCTTGCTGTTTTGCATTTGTCAGTCTATAATAATAATAAAAAAAAACTGACAATACATATTAAAATAGTGGAACAAACACAAGTCTTATATATAATATAATATAATATAATATAATATAATATAATATAATATAATATAATATAATATATACACTGCTAAAAAAAACTTAAAGTAAAACTTTGAAAACACATCAGATCTCAATGGGGAAAAATATCGTGCTGGATATCTGTACTGATATGAACTGGGTAATGTGTTAGAAATGAAAGGATGCCACATTGTTTGATGAAAATGAAATCTATCTACTGTACCTACAGAGGGATGAATTCAAAGACACCCTGAAAATCAAAGTTAAAAAATTATGCTTTATGTCCATTTTGCTGAAATTACATTGCAGCAGGGCCGGACTGGCCTAGCGGGATAGCGGGAAATTTCCCGCTAGGCCGCCTGCCCTGGGGCCACTTAGGGCAGTGGCTGCAGCGGTGCCCAAGACCCATCCTGGGCGGGTGCACAGCGGGTGCGCCGCGAGCTGAGGCAGAGGGGAGGGACGCCAAAGTTCTCCCCTCAAGTGCCCGGTGGCTAGAGCTGAGCCGAGTGTGTGTGACAGCCCAGCAAGCACACTCCCCCCTCCCCTTTAGGGATGGGAGAGCAGAGGGGAATACAACTTCCTCCTCCTCCTGCCCCTGTTTCTCGTGTCTCAGCCTGCCTGGCCCGCCCACTCTCCTATGCTCGGCAGTCGGCATGCAGCTGTGGCTGCCAAAGAGAAGGAGGATGTGTGGGCGCCTGGGCGGGAAATATGAAAAATAGCCTGCTACACATTCCCAGCTGGGTCAACGATCAGCTACCAGATTCCCAGGTGAGCGATCTGAGATCTCTGCTCTGTGATCACTGAAGTGAGCTGTCCCTATCTCCCTCCCTTCTCTCCCCTATCTGTCTCCCTCCCCTTCTCAGTTCCTCCAGCAGCTTCCCAAACTTCACTTTTCAGCACTTAGGCAGCCAATAACGGACAAATCGGGTCTGCCTGTCAGTTTTTCTAGGCAGACCCGACCATATCATCCATTGTTCTTTATGCAGCAGCCAGCAGCAGATGTCAGTGGAAATGTGTTTGCTAAAACCCACCAGCATCCAATCTGGTCCAATCTGCTAAAAACAGATGGATGGGGATCCATTCCCCATCCATCCAGCGGATCGGATCAGATGTCAGACAGATGGAAATGGACAGTCGGCCCATTTCCATCTGACTACCTCACAGAGAATAGTAGGCTGTGTCTATGTCCACTCTGCATAGTGGGGTGGACATGGACCTGTCATCCACCTGCTCAGTGAGGATCAGTGGAGGGATCCCCGCTGAGCAGGCAGATCTGCTGGATGGTGTCTGCCCAATCTGAAAGGGGGGCCTTAGATTGAATAAAAAAAAAAAAAATCCCCCATCTACACATTCCAAGTGGATGGGGGAATCCTCCCACTGTGGACCAGTGGCAGAACTACCAGGATAAGAAAAGTCGCATATGCGACTGGCGTTCCATTATCATTAGGGTTCCCAGCCTCCTCTTGCTGTCCTATCCCTGCTAATGAGCAGCGCTGTTCTCTGAATCCACGGCTGCGGCAGCAGCAGAATTGGACACACTGCTGGGTACTTTATGGGGCTGATGAGTGCATGTGCAGGAGGGCCAGCACACATAGCTGCTGAACATATGGTTGATATATGTGTGATTGTACTCTTGATGCTAATAAATACTTTGTTTAGTAGATCCAACTGGGAGAATCACCTGGATCACATCCCGATTGACATGTTAATAGAGAAGGCTTTGCAACATTACTGCTGCTAGATGACAGGCGGGGTCTCAGTTGTCTACAACCAATAGTGCAAGCTCTCCCCCGCATGCACCTATCAGCCCCATAATGTAACCAGCACCTGGGTCCTAATAGACCGCCACCACTGGCGTAGAGACAGAAGCCAGACCAGCATTGCCAAAAGCAGGGGCAAACAGCAAGAGAAGGCTGGGTACCTGGCAGTGGCGGAAAGCCAGGTCCCGGTCACAAGTGCCACCTTTGCAATCTTGGTAGTTCTGACACTGCATTGGACCCTTATGTGGAATTCCCTGGTGTGCTGGGGACATATCACTTGCTTTCTGCCACTGGGGGTGGGGTGGGGGGGCTGGGCAAGACAGTAGGAAAGGGGCCCACAGCAGAACAGATCAGTGGGAAGGACTGATGGGGGAGGGGGGCCCTTCAAGGTTTCTTGCACCAGGGCCCTGTAAGTTCTAGTTACGTCCCTGATACAGTAAGAGGCATTACTGTGGCAGATGGTGAATTTGTAAGGAATTCTGGAACAAAGCCAAGTTTTCAGAGGGTGGACCTTTCTCTCTCACACCCCCCTCTCTTCTCAACCCCCCTTTCTCTCACCACCTCTCCCTTACCCCCCTCTCTCACCCCTCTCTCTCTCACCCCCATTTTTCTCTCACCTCCCCCCCTCTCTCTCTCTCACCAACTGTCTCTCATACCCCCCACTCTCTCTCATTTCCCCCCCTCTCTCTCACCCCCCATCTTTCTCTTACCTACCCTCTCTCTCACCCCTCTCTATCTTCCCCACCATCTCTTTTACCACCCTCTCTCTCTCACCCCCATCTTTCTCTCCCCCCCTCTCTCACCCCAATCTTTCTCTCACCTACCCTCTCTCCCACATCCTCCTCATACCCCCCTCTCTCCCTCCCCCCTCTCTCTCTCAACCACCCCCTCTCTCTTACCCCCTCTTTTTCTCTCACTCCCTCTCACACCCTGGTCTCTTTTTCTCTCTCTTAATCCCCCTCTCTTACCCCCCTCTCTCCCACACACCCCTCTCTCTTTCTCCCCCACCCTCTTCTATCCCCCTCTTTTTCTCTCACTCCCTATCTCCCTCTCTCTCTCTTACCACCCTCTCCCCCCCTTACACCCTTCTCTCTCCCCCTTCCCTTTTCTCTCTGTCTCTTATCCCTCGCTCTTTCTCTCACCCGCTCTCTATTTTTCTCTCACCCCCTCTCCCTCTCTTACCCCCTCTCTCTAATACCCCCCACCCCCTCTTTCTCTCGCCCCCTCTAACTTTCACACACCACCTCTCTCTTACCCCCTTCTCTCTCACCCCCTCTCTCTCCCCCGCCTCCCCTTATTTACTCTCTCACCCTCTTTGTTTCTCACTCCCATCTTCCTCTCTCCCCTTTCCCCATTATACTCCTACTTTCCTGTCTCCCCCACCTCTCCCTCCTATTCCTATCTCTCCTCCCTCGCTCCCTCCTCTCTTCAGCAGCCATCTTTAAACCTGAAAGTGCCCAGCAGCTTCTATGAATATTAGCCTGGATATTCAATGCAAGCTATGCAGCAGTAGATATTTAAATGCCCCCTCTATGCAGCTGAGCTGCAATATGTAGGTGGGGCTTTGTGTGGGTGTGGCTTGAGTTTGGGCAGAGACACAGGGACCCCACAATCTCCTATTGCCCAGGGGGCCCCATGAGCTGTCAGTCCGCCCCTGCACATAAGGCTTGGGTCTAAAATGTTCGGCGGCCACTGTAACAAAGTCCCGCCTTCTAGACCGTCTCCTGTGATAAATGGATTACTGATCCAATGCTGTGAAATTGAATCTGTGTAATGTGTATCATAGTAGCTGGTCTAGGATGCAGGACAGTTTCTGATCCAGGCAATTCAAATCCAAGCTCCCTGATCCTGCAGGAGATTGCTAATGTGTGTGATCCAGGCACTGGTAAGGCTTCATTTGGTGGACACTGATAAGGCTGCATTTGGTGGGCACTGGTCTCTGACCCTCTCTTGTATTTATGTCTGCAGTCTCTGACCATCTCTTGTATCATGTTTGCAGTCTCTGACCATCTCTTCTATCATGTCCTCAGTCTCTAACCATCTCTTGTATTTATGTCCGCAGTCTCTGACCATCTCTTATATCATGTCTGCAGTCTCTGACCATCTCTTGTATTTATGTCTGCAGCCTCTGACCATCTTCTGTATAATGTCTGCAGTCTCTGACCATCTCTTGTATCATGTCTGCAGTCTCTGACCATCTCTTGTATCCTGTCTGCAGTCTATGACCCTCTCTTGTATCATTTCTGCAGTCTATGATCATGTCTGCAGTCTATGACCATCTCTTGTATCATGTCTGCAGTCTATGACCATCGCTTGTATAATGTCTGCAGTCTATGACCATCTCTTCTATCATGTCTGCAGTCTCTGACAATCTCCTGTATCATGTTCTCAGTCTCTAACCATCTTTTGTACCATGTCTGCAGCCTCTGACCATCTCTTGTCTTTAATGATGTCTGCATTTTTTGAGGGGGAGTCTGGAGAGGAGTCAAGAGTTGGAGTCCCGCCAGGATGGGGGCCATCGGAGATGTCAGACATATGTGGACTGTGGAGAGGAGACTATGGGATAAAACCAGAGCCACCAAGCTGGAGCCGACTGACTAAGCCCTGCACAGTACACCTGAGAGGAGGTTAGGAACAGCCCCGCAGGCCAGTCTGGGGGGGGGGGGTCAGTGATGTAAGGGGGGAGTAAATACAGTGTTGTAAGAGGGCATTGATATAAAGGCCCCCCTTATATCAGTAACCCCCTCTCCCACATTCCCAGAGTTCCTGGGGTCCCCCTTGATGATTTCTCCACTTTTACCACTTATAACCAGAATTTTCTCAATAATGCTATGGGGCTAGTATTAAATTATTTCCATGGCTGGTTTTTACTCCCAGTCCGGCCCTGCATTGCAGCAACTCAAAATAGTACTCAGTAGTTTGTATGGCCCTCATGTGCTTGTATGAATGCCTGACAACGTCAAGGCATGTTCCTAATGAAATGACGGATGGTGTCCTGGGGTATTTCCTCCCAGATCTGGACCAGGGCATCATTGAACTCCTGAACAGACTGAGGTGCAACCTGGCGGTGTTGAATAGACCGAAACATAATATCCCAGAGGTGTTCTATTGGATTTAGGTCAGTTGAGCGTGGGGGCCATTCTATGGTATCAATTCCTTCATCCTTCAGGAACTGGCTGCATACTCTTACCACATGAGGCCGGGCATTGTCATGCACCAGGAGGAACCCAGCCAGGAGGACCCACTGCACCAGCGTAGGTCTGACAATGGGTTCAAGGATTTCATCCTGATACCTAATGGCAGTCAGGGTGCCATTGTCTAGCCTGTAGAGGTCTGTGCGTCCCTCCATAGATAGGCCTCCCCAGACCATTAGTGACCCAACACCAAACTGGTCATGCTGAACGATGTTACAGGCAGCATAACATTCTCCATGGCTTTTCCAGACCTTTTCATGTCTTTCACATGTCCTCAAGGTGAACCTGCACTTATCATTGAAAAGCACAGGGCACCAGTGGCAGACCTGCCAATTCTGGTGTTCAATGACAAATGCCAATCGAGCTCCACCGCGTCAGGCAGTGAGCACAGGGCCCACTAGAGGACATCAGGCCCTCAGGCTTCCCTCATGAAGTCTGTTTCTGATTGTTTGGTCAGAGACATTCCCACCAGGGTCCGGGTATCGCCTCATGTTACCAGTAGTGATACTGACCCTAGCTAAATGCAAAACTTGTGAAAAACAGTCAGAAAATATGAGTAAGGAAAACAAATGTCAGTGGCCTCCACCTGTAAAACCCTTCCTGTTTTGGAGGTCTTCTCATTGTTGCCCATCTAGTGCACCTGTTGTTAATTTCATTAACACCAAAGCAGCTGAAACTGATTAACAACCCCCTTTGCTACTTATCTGACCAAATCAATATCCCAGGAGTTTATTTGACTTGATATTATACTCTGATTAAAACGTGTTCCTTAATTTTTTTTAACAGTGTATATTATCTAGGTAGGCAAATAAGTCCAAGAGGTGCTTTCAAGTTACCGACATATGCTGACACTGCTAGATTTGGCTCTGGCACCTAGGCATCAGTGACCTCTGTTCACAAAAAACGTAAAAGGTAAACAAACCAGGCATTTTATCTCCCCAACATTTATCAAACACTGCAATATCCAGTTTGGATATGACTGACCCTTTAGGAGAATTACGAAGCAGAATGAATATTATAAATGGATGAAATTGCTAAGAAGAACTAACCCTACGTCTGGTCGGTGGATGAAGACTTTCTGGTCCTCCGTACTGTTCACTAGTGTCAGTCTGGAGACCTCTATGGGGTGCTGCAAATCTTCATTTTCAGGGTTGGTCATGAACATCACATTGGCCTCCCCAGAGCACACATTTGTGTACCTCACAAATATTGTATCTGGAAATGAAACCACGCTCTTTATAAATGTTTGGCAGTAAGAGACATAAAATACACAAGACATATGTAAAATGCATGACAGAAGATATTTCAAAGAACACCAAAAAGGCTCCAGGTAAATCAAAACAAAATAAAGTTAAGTAAATTGACTTACATCATGAATTAATTTATATTTTTTTAAGAGACCCTGTGATTGGGGAAATAAAATTAAACACTGCTGCAGGTATAGTGATGGCCATCCTTTCATGACTGAATGCCACTAAACCCCACTTACCCACATTCCTAGTGGTCAATCTATATGATGGACAGCCTCACTGGCCAATAGGAATGTACAGGAGGCAGAAAGGGGTGGGCAAGCTTAACCCATGCAGGTAAGAATGGAAATTTTGCTTGTCAGAATAGTCCAACACTCAGCCATTACAGGAGGGTCTGGGGGGGGGCTGTTGTAGGTATACCTTCAGTAGCTTTGGGTTTTAACATAAAGCTAGTTCACACTGATGCATTCTTCATTGTCAGTGGCAGCCTTCTTGCCTCTTCCATATTTTAAGCCTGACAAGAGCACATGATGCAGGAGGGAGGGAGAAGGAAAATACCTGGAGGAAAAAAACATGCTGGAATCGCACCAAAAAATTAAATTTTGATGCATTTCCATTGAAGTCTCTGAGGCAAAGTGAAGTCTGTGAGGCAAACAATAGCACTGCATTGCACCAAAGTAGCACAGGTACCTTTACCAAAGTCACATCGCAGTTGCGTTGCATTGATGTGAACAGACACCAATGAAATCAATGTTATTTCTGCTGTCATGTGATTCTGTTTAACCCAAGTTGCATCTGAAATTGCATTAGTGTGAACCAGCCCCAAGGGAGTTTCTTTAACAGTTATTTAGTAAATTAACTATCAGCTAGCAGAAATACCTGAATTTGTACTTATACAAGCTTCCCTGACCACTTTTATTGGGAGAGGAAGGACACAATGTCAGTGAGAGCTCTTCTGGATTGCATAGGGATGGCCTCATCAAAGAACGTATACAGCAATACAGATTGGAGGAGGGTGGAAAGTTTGACTGAGGAAACTGAATTTCCTCAGCCATTTTTTCATAGCCATCCCTCAGATAGATGAGCACCACTGCTATTGAACTGTGGATATGGAGCATGCGTCCTGCTATAGGAGTAATGCAGAAAATATACAAGGAGCGTATACTGAGACTGGGGAGTGATTTACTAAAGGCAAATAGACTATTCATATTGCAAGGGAAGTTGCACTCTGAAAAGGAATTTTCCCCAGAGTTTAGTGAATGTGGTGAGATTTCACTTTGTAAAGAACACCCAATCATGTGAAAGGAAGATAAAAAAAAAAAACATTTTTACATGCACCTGATTGGATGAAGGAAGTCATCAGAGCTTAACCTTATTTAATATGCTCTGGGGCAAATTACATTGCAAAGTGCAACTTCCCTTGCAAAGTGAACAGCCTGTTTGCCTTCAGTAAATCAACCCCTGTGTGATTGAGCTTATGATTTATGCCTAGAATATCGATTCAATTATAAACAACATCCATAGTTATGCAGTTATGAACATATAAGGTCCTGTGAAATATTACCTTCCACGGTCATTAGTCCACTGATTGCATTGTAGCTCATTAATCCTGCCAACGGGTGCCCTGGGGCCAAGTTATGACCAGAGGCAAAGGTTGGCCAGCAGATGCCAACTCTGCCTCCTGTTGGAGAAAATACAATACATATCATACGTATCTATACACTTACTCAATAAATATAGATTTCTGAGAAAATGCAAAATCCTTCAATAGATCGTACTGTGTCATGTAACAACTTGTTTTTATTGACATGAGCAGCTGTAAAAATAGATATAACCCATAGCATCAACTGCTGGTAAAATAATATGTTTACGCATTTTTTCCTTTGCAATAGCTTTGGATGTGATCCATGATGGCTGATTGGTCATACTTTCCTTTCTGTCAATAATTATTGGTCATACTTTCCTTTCTGTCAATAACTATTGGTCATACTTTCCTTTCTGTCAATAACTATTGGTCATACTTTCCATTCTGTCAATAACTACAGAGAACACTAGATTCTGATTTATGTTCCAGTCATCTATGTTTGCCACATGGAGATATCCTGACTCACATTGGGAGATGAAATCTGGAGACATTACACCTTGATATGGGATAGTGCTGTGTGACTTTTAGGTCGAATCAAGGAGGTGGGAGGCAGATTGTGTCTGTGGTGGATGGGCTGGATTCACTCCTTATGCCTCGTACACACGCAACGATTATCGGGCGACCGATCTTCCGACTTTTGTCCAGAGTGGTGTTTTGTTGGTTGGAATGTGCCTAGACTGCACACGAATTTTCTCGGCCAACAAAAATCTACTTCAGAAGTGATGTCATGTGCTGGTTTACTTTCCGTGTGTTTTTTCTTCTCTGAGCATGCCCAGTCTTGCTCATCAGATTTTTGTCTGCCGAAATCTGTACTGACTGACGGAAAATCGGCCGTTGTGTTGACGGCCAACAAAAATTTTATAGCCTGCACACCAGATTTTTATCGGCCGAAAAGTCGGAGTCGGTTGTCGGAAGCATCATACTAACAAGCCGAAAATCGGCCAATCGGACGTTGGCCGAAAATTCATGGCCAATTATCGACGCGTGTGTACGGGGCTTTACACTTACATGGATTTATAGGACACATCCTTCTTCACAGCGGGTGTCATCCTGATCATTCCTGGAGATTTGTTATATGGACATTATTTTCCTTTTTATTCAACTGGTTGTATTTGTGCTGCACTGGTCTGTTTTATATGTCTATTGAGGGTTTATGTAGTGTTCAGCAGGCAAATCATATTTAACACTTGTCCTATTGTTACGTATATCTGCACTAAATATTGTCTGTTAGTGGTGTTTTCAAGGAAGGTCAAATTATTTGGAAAAATTCTGCTTGGGTTAAGGATCTCTTTTGTATGGGAAGACTTTTATTCTGACCGGGGTTCAGCTTTCAGTCCTCTTCTGACTTCAGCTAATAATTTAGAGAAAAATCTTTTTTTCAGTGTTTTTGTGATGGGGAAATTGCATATTTTGCTGCTGATTATTATACATATAAATATGACACTGTGATTCTCCAAATATGAAACGTAAAGGGAATTGCACATAATTGATGGTTTGGTTTATGTGATGAACACACATTTATGACAGAGGGTATTACCCTTCTTTATTCTAGCCAAAAAATAAAAAAATAAATGATTGCCTTTAGTTCAAGACGGTTTTGTTCATCTGAATAAAATGTTTCAGGTTGACCCAAAATCATTATTTTTATATTGTTGTTAATTTAGAGTTTACCTGTTGGAGGTCTGCGACTGCGATGCTGGCTAGAAAGTTTGATGTTGGGGTCACTGTCTGTGAGAATATCAGTGCAATCAAAGTTGGGGCTGCTTCCAACAAGCACCGAATTCTGGAAATAAGACAAGAGCTTATTGTAAAAAAGAATTAAAGAGCCACTAAACACTACTAGGTGGTTTGATAAAACAACAATATTATTAAAATTGGGTATTACAATAACAATAATAATTATAATATTAATGTTCATACATAAAAGTTTCAGGATGCCTCGTAGCACCCCCACCAGTTAACCATGGCTGACCCCAACCCATAATACTTCCCCTGTTGTACCCGGTCCTGAATACAGTTGGTTCCCATGTGGGGTAGTCGGAGCCCGGTGTACCTTAATGTTTGGTCCTCATAGGGCGAAAGCTCAACACACTCATATGTCGCCGGCAAGGTTCACCTGTAGTGTCTTGACTCGACCTGTTATTATGTTCATGTTTCTTGTTTCAAATCTGTGACCATTGTGATAATTTTTCTATGCCTTGTTATGCTAATACAACGTTTGTATCTAACCTTCTTGCAAAAAATTCAATAAAAATTTGGTTATAAAAAAAAAAAGTTTCAGGATGCCTACAGAATTGACTATATTTAAAGGGCAAGTTAACCTTTTCCAGAAAATACCATATGCATTTGAGGGGCCCCAGAAGGTATTAATAAAATATGCAGCTTTGCAAAATGTTTATTAATATTATTGGCATACCTGTAGGCCATTTGGGCCCCCTTGGAAGCCTGGCCAAAAACTCCCAATTAGCAGCCCACACGTCCTGATTTGTTATGGTTGATATGGTTTTTAGGACATTCACCCCCAGCATTACTGGAGTGAAAACGGTTTTCACAAGCTAGAAACAAGGCAGTATCTGGGTATTGCTAACTAAGATTTTTTTGAGCATGCTTCCAAGGGGGCTCAGATGCTTTACAGGTATGACAATAAAACAAATGGGCTTCACAGTTTTTTAATACCTACTGGAGCTCCTTGATTGCATAGGCTATTTTCGGTAAAAGGTGAACTTAGCCTTTAAATGTTCTTACCTAAAAACAGGTTGACCTGGTTGATAGGTCTTTGCAATACATCCCGATGATTAATATACACAAACACTAAAAGAGATTTGTATGGGTCTTTTAAGGTGCCAAAAAGTACAGACAGTATAAGATAAAAAACGACATTATTTTATCAATACACAGCTGATAAAAATGGAATATATGGCAACATTTAAGTATTTAAAGACTGCCCCCTGAGAAAGGGTCCTAAATATCCTTTAGTGTCTCTGTATATATTTAAAAAGGAATTTAAAAGGAAAATATATAAAGCCCATTTTCTTAGTATTGGATAGAGAAGGGAGAGGTTAAAAAATAGTCAAGTTTTTATTCCTGTCTGTGCCATGGGGAATTACAACGTAGGGGGAAAAGCGGTGAACAAAGAAAACTAATTTCAGTATTAATTTTTTTTCCTTTAGTCACCCATCAGCTGGGTGATTGCTATAAATTCAAGCAATAAAGGGCATTAGGCTGTGGGCAAGGTGTATATTTGAAGCTATAAGTAGAATTTCGGAAATATATTGAGGATATAACAAAATACTTGGTTATGATTTTTGTCTAGTGTTCAAATGATTTAGGGGAAAGCAATATATTAAAAACAAAATTCTAGTCTGTCTAGTAATTATATATAAGACTGTTTCTTTTCAGATAAGTACTAAGCAGGTCTATTTGTCAATGTGTTCACCTAAGATTTACACAATTTTCACCTAAGATTCACCCATAATTCTATAATTCTAATTGAATTTTGTGTGAAAATGGATAAATCTTGCATAAAGGTTTTGTGAAAATTGGGCAAAAACATTGAAAATTAGACTCCTAAGTCTGACACCATGATGCAAGAGAAAGGGTGACCACAAACAAAATATTTTTCAGGGTGTTAGACTTTGACCCACATATACAGTATCTCACAAAAGTGAGTACACCCCTCACATTTTTGTAATTCATTTATTATATCTTTTCATGTGACAACACTGAAGAAATTACACTTTGCTACAATGTAAAATAGTGAGTGTACAGCTTGTATAACAGTGTAAATTTGCTGTTCCCTCAAAATAGCTCAACACACAGCCATTATTGCCTAAACTGCTGGCAACAAAAGCGAGTACACCCCTAAGTGAAAATGTCCAAAAAGGTCTCAGGTGTGCATATGGAGTAGGTGTGTTAAATTTGGTGTTATCTCTTTCACTCTCTCATACTGGTCACTGAAAGTTCAACATGGCACCCCATGGCGAAGAACTCTCTGAGGATCTTAAAGAAATAATTGTTGCTCTATATAAAGATGGCCTAGGCTATAAGAAGATTGCCAAGAGCCTGAAACTGAGCTGCATCACAGTGGCCAGGACCAAACAGAGGTTTAACAGGACAGGTTCCACTCAGAACAGGTCTCGCCATGGTCAACCAAAAAAATTGAGTGCACAAGCTCAGCATCATATCCAGAGGTTGTCTATGGGAAATAGATGTATGAGTGCTGCCAGCAATGCTGCAGAGGTTGAAGGAGTGGGGGGTCAGCCTGTCAGTGCTCAGACCATATGCCCGAAACTGCATCAAATTGGTCTGCATGGCTGTCGTCCCAGAAGGATGCTTCTTCTAAAGATGATGCATGAGAAAGCCTGCAGTTTGCTGAAGATGAGCAGACTAAGGACATGGATTACTGGAACCATGTCCTGTGGTCTGATGAGACCAAGATAAACGTATTTGGTTCAGATGGTGACAAGCATGTGTAGCGGCAACCAGGTGAGGAGTACAAAGACAAGTGTGTCTTGCCTACAGTCAAGCATGGTGGTGGGATTGTCATGGTCTGGGGTTGCATGAGGGCTGCTGGCACTGGGGAGCTACAGTTCATTGAGGGAACCATGAATGCCAACATGTACTGTGACTTACTGAAGAAGAGCATGATCCCCTCCCTTCATAGACTGGCCCGCAGGGCAGTATTCCAACATGATAACAACCCCAAACACACCTCCAGGACGACCACTGTCCAGCTCTGTGAGGTCATCATGGAGGAGTGGAAGAGTAATCCAGTGGCAACCTGTGAAGCTCTGGTGAACTCCATGCCCAAGAGGGTTAAGGCAGTGCTGGAAAATAATGGTGGCCACACATAATATTGACACTTTTGGACATTTTCACTTAGGGGTGTACTCACTTTTGTTGTCAACGGTTTAGACATTTATGGCTGTGTGTTAAGTTTTTTTTTTGGGGGGGACAGCAAATTTACACAGTTATACAAGCTGTACAGTCTCTACTTTACACTGTTACAACGTGTCATTTCTTCAGTGTTGTCACAAGATATAATAAAAAATTGACAAAAATGTGAAGGGTGTACTCACTTTTGTGAGATACTATATTTGCTATATATATATATATATATATATATATATATATATATATATATATATATTTTGCAAAAAGTTATTAAAGTGGAACCTCTTGATTTTGCTAATTTAACTGCTTAACTTTTCAGAAAAAAATACATTTTGAAAAATAATACATAAAGGGTGAGTTTTTTTGTTTGGGTGTATTTAGCATAAACTTGTCTACTTCATTTAGTGTACTTTTTATTTTGTGTGTGTTTGATCATTATTCGTGCACGGTCGCTTTAATTTTTTTAAATTTCATTTTTGCTGTCTGTTTTTTATCTTTCTAAAAAAAAAAAAGTTTAAAAAAATGAGAACAAGGGGTTGTTTGTTTTTGCACACATGAAAGACAGTTGGAGGGAGCTTCTGTAACCCACGGGAGCCATTGAGAGTCAATTGTTCCCCTATAAATGACAAATAACACTTTAATTTCACCTTACCCAAAACGTAATCCCCCCACCAAAAAAATCCCCTGATTTTGAAGATATGAAGACTCTAAATCTCTCTCATCCCATATATTTTAGTAACACACAAAAAATGGAAATTCCAGTATCTGATGACTGACTTTCATACCGTGATCTGAACAGTCTTATTGGAGATTACGTGAGAGACTGAAGGAGGAGTGTAGACTATAGAAAGAATACCCATTCCATTGTCTGCCAGGATCACATCAGAGATCTGCAATGAGGAGATGGTCTACAAAACACAATACAGACATCAAAGTTCAGACCCTGTTTTACAATAATATAAGATACACTTACATGTCTGTTTGTCTATAACTTACCTGAGCATAGATTCCATAATCCCAGCATTTCCATATTAAAAACCCTCTCACACGTGAACACACTGGAAGGCCATCCTCATTCATGTAGATGCCATATAACCCACCATAAGCTTCATTGTTGTACCATGCTGGACTAGGATTAGAGAAACCTGTAACAGCAAAAAACAGTCAACGTTTTAATCTCTGAGGACTGATGTTAAATATAAAAATAACTCCAATAAACATGTTTTCTCCCTTATGAGTGTGATCAAGACTCTTACAGGGCCTCAGAAGCACATTTGTCACCAGCCCGTTCAGAGCTACCTGATAGCCCCATTTAACTACGTACAATATCCCATCCCCACTCCTTCTCAGTCTTCATGTTGCAGGAGTCCATCTCATAAACTCCGGTGTTGGATGGTGTTGGCGCCTACCTAGGTAGATGATGCTCCTTACCCACAAGCCTCCCCCAATGATTGTGTTAAAACTCATATCATATTGATCAAAATAATAATATTAAAGAAAACATTTTTTTTCTATGTAAAATGTACAAATTTTATTCTCACCTGTACAAGGTTCACCATTAATATGGTATGCTGCCCGTTCGAATCCCGCCACTGTATTATTCTGTAGTACAATGCCACTGCCTTCATTAATCTAAATATGGACATTATAAAAACAAGATATATTTTTTAATGTAATTTTTGTATAATATTATTTGACTCACACACAACGCAGCACAACCTTAGTAGAATGTAGGGCTTTTGGGAAGTTGTACCCCTATACACACACTTAAAATACAAATTTTCTGTAACAAAGCACAAAACATAGAAACACCAAGACACAGATAAATAAATAATTACATTTGACAGGGTTCATTCGAGTTGATTAGGCTCTTCACTTTATAGGGAATTTTTCCAAGAATTTGTGAATGTGGCGAAATGTCCCTATGTCACTATGTCACCCTATGCAGGGAATACTCAATCACGTGCAAGGAAAGTAAAACAAAAATCGGCATTTTTGACAGCAACTGATTGGATTATTAAAGTCAGCAGAGCTTTACCTCATTCACTAAGCTCTGGGGAAAGTTCCCTCGCAAAGTGAATAGTCTATTTGCCATTAGTAAATTAACTCCCATTAGGTTCATAAAAGAATTTGGGCAGGAAATACGTCCGAAATATAGTCAAGCCCTAGGCCAGAGAAATAAAGGACTGTATCCTACCATAAGCGTGGGACTTTGAAGGCATAGATTGAGGGTGGCAGTAGGTTATCCACGCTTATGGTAGGATACAGTCCTTTATTTCTCTGGCCTAGGGCTTGACTATATTTCGGATATATTTCCTGCCCAAATTCTTTTATTTTCTAGTTATATTAGGGATGTGGCAATGATTGGTGAAATTTGAGTTATTCCAAAGAGGTGTGTAGGGGGAAAGGACTGTTCAGACCTGGGACTCAAAACAAAGACATGTGGTCCAAGCTTCTATTGTGGTTAGCATGGGGAAGAGGGGGTAAGGGAGTAAGGAGCCTTAAGACAGTGTAAAAAAAATACATGGAGGGCTTCCAAAGAGCCCAGAATTGTTGCTTCCAGCATAGTGCAGCAGTCGGAGATCTGCGGCTGGAGCCACCAGTGGGTGGTCACTAGCTGTGTTGCAAGGAATATTTATGACAGTCCGGGAGTGCTAAACCCCTATGTAGGGATGGTCGCATGAGGGCGGTTGGTTTAAAGTACAGGGTTTGAGGACACCAGAGGAAGGAAGAGAACATCTGATTTCATTTAGTAAAAAATGATTTAGGGATCGATTGTAGAGAGTGGTGAAATTGGTATGTAGATTTAGGGAGTATTTTTATTTTGAGTAAATTGATGCATCCTAGAAGAAACAGTGGCAGATTGCCCCACACCTTCTGCCTGGCCTTAACCTCCTGCATTACATGGATTAAATTGAGAGAAACATAGTCCGATGTGTTATGAGACACAATAACATCCAGGTAGCCAAATTTGTCAACCCACTGCAACGTAAGATCATTTGGGGAGTGCTCCTGGGCACCAGGGTCCATGGAAAACAAAGTAGACTTATGCCAATTGACATGAAGGCCCCTGAAAAGGTGTTAAGGACCTGAAGTTCTCACAGTAGGGAGGGACCCACATAATGAAGGAGCAACAAAAGGTAATTGGCAATGGGTTCAACTGCCAGACTGAAGAGGGTTGGAGAGAGGAGGCAGCCCTGCCTAGTGCCATGAGACAACGCAAACAGACAGACAGCTCCCAAGTCTAACAGATGCAATGGACTGAATAAACTAAAGCAGGAACCCCATCCTGCGTAGCACCTCCCAAAGATATGGCCATTCAACCGTGTCAAATTCCTTTTCCATATCCAAGGAAGCAAACCTTAGTACCAGAGTGAAGGTGCTGCTCATAGATGTTTGTGAAAAGCCTGCGGATATTGATGTCTGTAGACCTATGAAGTATAAAACCTGTCTGAAAGGTATCTTTAAGGGAGCTGGTAACAATTTGGTTAGAATCCTGAAGTCACAGTTAAGGATTGCAATAGGCCTACAGGAGGCACACAAAGTGGGATCCTTTGGACTTTTATGAAATAGGGTGGTATATGCTGTTCTCATAGAAGGCGGAGAATATTTAGTTTCTAGGCACTGAGTGTACATAGATTTAGGGGTCAATACCTCCCCGTAGGTCTTGTAAAAATCCATGGGGATGCTTTTTTGGCCAGGCAGTGTGTGTATATATAGATATATATATCCAGATACATATCTAGATATATAGATATATATATATATCTATATATATATATATATATATATATATCTATATATATATATATATATATATATATATATGTGATGTAGAGAAACAGAAAAAAACAAACAGTTCTCTGTTCAGACAGGGGGAAACAATGATTTTTTTGTCCCTGGGAATAAACTCTATCACTTCTCCAAGCAAAAGCAGAACACATAGTACAGTAAAACACTGGCTAGGCACACAGTTTACCCTTTGATTGTCCTAGATGTTTAACCCCCTTCGCAGCCAGTGTCATTAGTACAATGACAGTGCATATTTTTAGGACTGATCATTGTATTAGTGTCACTGGTTCCCACAAAGTGTCAAAAGGGGCAGTTAGTGTCCGACTGTCCACCGCAATATCGTAGTCCTGCTATAAGTTGCTGATCACCGCCATTACTAGTATAAAAATAAATAAATAAAGATTCCAGTACATATACCATAGCTTGTAGATGCTATAACTTTTGTGCAATCCAATCAATATACACTTTTTGGGATTTTGTTTTTTTTTATCAAAAATATGTAGCAGAATACATATTGGCCTAAATTTATAAAGAATTTTTTTAAATGTTTTATTAGATATGTTTTGTAGCAGAATGTAAAAAAAATGTTGCTTTTTTAAAAAAAAAAAATGGTCAGTCTTCTTTTGTTTATAGCACAAAAAAAAAAAAAAAAAAAAGTGGTGATCAATTACCACCAAAAGAAAGCTCTATTTGTGGAAATAAAATTCTATAAATTTTATTTGGGTACAGCATTGCATGACTGCACAATTGTCAGTTAAAGTAACGCAGTGCCGTATTACAATAAATAACCTGGTTATGAAGGGGGGGGGGGTCAAGTAGTTAACGTATATAAAGCCTTTTGTTTTCTATTTTGGATAGAGTGGAGAAGGGTTAAAACTAGTGTAAGTTTTTTTTTTTCATCTGTGTCTTAGAGATTTGCCATCATTTGTCCCTGTTTCTGTTCCTGACTCAAAAGGTAAAAGGATATCTTGGCACTTTGATGGAATTCCTCTCTAAGGGTCTGTGGTGAGCACGTTTGATAAGCATTCAGGAGGCAATACTGCAATCTCCTAAATGCCTGTTTTTTGAGGGGCTGCTTGAAAGTAAGGCCCGGAGCAAAGAGCGGAGAGAATAGTGTAGGGTCAGCATGACCAAGTGAACAGGGGAGTGGTAGGGGTTAATTTAGTTTAGAATTGAGTTAGTATGGTTGGGGGGGGGGGAGCCTAGGATTGTTTAGGCTTAGCTAGGGGGGGGTGGGGCTGGCAGGCAGGAAGAGGTGGGATTTGCTGGGCGCCAAAATTTCCCCTCAGTCAATAGAAGCAGCGTCCGTCCCTCCCGCCCTAATATTCCGGATATATTTGTTATGGTTTGTTGGGGGGGTTTGTTCTTTTCTTTGTTTTTGACAGGTTTGCCTGGGATGTCGTGGCAGCTGTGGCGTTTTTTGTTGGTCTTTGCTGGCAGGTGCAAGAATCTTTAAGTCAAGGTAATGGTTCGGGACCCACTGGTGGTAGGTTCCCTCTGGTGCGTTCCAGTTGATGTCTGTTTGACTGTAAGGTAAAATGGGTACACTGCGGGTAGAGTGTTGTCTCCGAGCTGGCGTTTTGTGGCTGGAGGCCTATTATGTTTAAGTGTAGTATTTAGCGGAACATTAAATGGGGGGCCTCAAAGACCAACAAAAGCTTTAACTGTTTTTTACGTTTCTGTTTTAAAGAATGTTTTTTTCCTTTATGTTAATTTATGTTAATTTAATTTGGAATTGGTTAATAAAAGGGCTGCTATGGCCAATTTTATTCCACTCACAGTGTCGTCTCGATTATTGGGATAAGTTAAAGGTGAAAGGGTGCAAGTGGGTGGTGGGTTGACCTTTCAGCCAGGTTAATAGTGACATCTGTTCTACACTGGTCATGAAAATACTGCACCACAAACCTAGCATTTGGCTTATGATTACAGCACAGCCCCATTAACTAGGATATACAGTATCTCATTCAGTGGCAGCAGTGCAAAGCTTCACATCCATGGAAAGTGTACACCCCTGTCCAGCTGCATTGGCAGCTTAAAGAGGAGCTCCAGGATCCCCCCAAAAAAATATAAAATCAGCAGCTACAAAAACTGCAGCTGCTGACTTTTAATACAAGGACACCTACCTGTCCAGGGATCCAGCGATGTCGTCGCCCGAGCAGATTCTTCAATCGGCTCTGGATGCAAGCGCCAGCATCTCTACTAAAGGAATCAGGAAGAGAAGCCTTGTGCCCTGCACCTTGTGAATGGTTCCATAGTCTTCTGGGGCCTCTGATGTGTCCCAGAAGACTGTAGGGGAATGGGGGGGACGGGACTTTTGGCTCAGATTGCCGCAGTGATCTGAGCCATAGTGGGTACCTTTCAAAGCTAGATGCCCGCACCCCCCTCCCACCCAAAATGTGCCAAATGTAGCAGTGGAGGAGGGAGGGTGCAACCTAACAGAGCTTCCCCTTTTGGGTCAAGCTCTGCTTTAGGAGGGGAAAGGCAGCTCGGTGGCTTATTCTCAACGCCAGCCCCCCCCCCCCCCCCCCCGGTTAATGTAATTATAAACTAAGCCTTAAGCCAGCCATAGACATTTTGAATCTTGGCCAGTTCAGTAGTAGGCGAGATTTGAACCATGTTTGGCCAGCCTGAAAATAACCAAGTTGATCAATCTATCAACTTGGTAACAACCAGCCTGACAAATTTTACATGCGATTATAGCTAAAGGATGTTATAGTTGCTAGCAATAGTTACTGTGTTCTCCCAGTGGGGATGGCTTCCCCTGCCCCACCCCCTCCCTGCTGAGAGAACATAATGGTTCCACGGGAGGTATTCCCCTATCCACACTGACTGTTTTGGTGGGGCAATCCATGGTTGCAGGAAACAAATTGCTCCATCTATGGCTGGCCTTAGAAAGCTCTCACGGGAACAAGAATCCCCAATGGAAGATTCCCTCTCCATTCCTTTTCTGGTGGAGACTCACAATTTTTGATTCACCCTCACTTTCATTCCGGGTGACATCAGTGGTCAGGACAATTAGAGACAGCAAAAAAAAAAGTGATTCTTACTCCTCACCACTTTTCAAATCTTAAAAAGTGTTGCCTTTTGTTTTACTTTATGCAGATTTATGTTATATTATTGTGTAGCTATTCACAAATAACCATATAGACAATGAGCAAATAAATCAGTATAACACAAAATACCAACCGCTATTCCCGCATGCCACAGGGTGTTAGTGGTCTCCATTCTGCCTTGATATGTACCAGGCCAGACAGAAAGCGCCACAAGATTTCCTCTCACATTTACCCGATCTCCCAACACTCTAATTCCTGGATTAAATAAACAAAATTTAAAAAAAATGGTTGGCTTTTTTCCTTCATATCATTTTCTGTTATTAGTCACATGATGCTGGCACTGAGCAGTGATAAGCGACCTGCCTGAAAATTATGGGGCAGGAAATAACGTTTGTTAAAAGAGGAAAATATAGTATTTTATCATTGTTTTACAGATAGCTGTAATAACTCATAGGACAGTGGTCTCAAAATAGAGGCCCTTTATCCGGCTAATGATACAAGGCACTATTCCTTCCATCTGCAGAGTGGGGCATAATTCCTGCTACTAACAGCAACAATGGGGCACTATTCTTCCCACTGATACCAGAGATGGGGCACTATTCTTCCCACTGATACCAGAGTTGGGGCACTATTCCTCCCACTAATACCAGAGATGGGGCACTATTCATCCCACTGATACCAGACATGGGGCACTATTCATCCCACTGATACCAGACATGGGGCACTATTCATCCCACTGATACCAGACATGGGGCACTATTCCTCCCACTGATACCAGAGATGGGGAACTATTCCTCCCACTGATACCAGAGATGGGGGACTATTCCTCCCACCAATATCAAAGACGGGGCACTATTCCTCCCACTAAAACCAGAGATGGGGCACTATTCATCCCACTGATACCAGACATGGGGCACTATTCATCCCACTGATACCAGATATGGGGCACTATTCATCCCACTGATACCAGACATGGGGCACTATTTCTTCAACTTATACCAGAGATAGGGCACTATTCATCCCACCGATACCAGAGATGGGGAACTATTCCTCCCACTGATACCAGAGATGGGGGACTATTCCTCCCACTGATACCAGAGATGGGGCACTATTCCTCCCACTAATACCAGAGATGGGGCACTATTCATCCCACTGATACCAGAGATGGGGCACTATTCCTCCCACTGATACCAGAGATGGGGCACTATTCATCCCACTGATACCAGAGATGGGGCACTATTCCTTCCACTGATTCCAGAGATGGGGCACTATTCCTCCCACTAATACCAGAGATGGGGCACTATTCATCCCACTGATACCAGAGATGGGGCACTATTCCTCCCACTGATACAAGAGATGGGGCACTATTCCTCCCACTAATACCAGAGATGGGGCACTATTCGTCCCACTGATACCAGAGATGGGGCACTATTCGTCCCACTAATACCAAAGATTGGGCACTATTCATCCCACTGATACCCAAAATGGGGCACTATTCATCCCACTGATACCAAAGATGGGGCACTATTCCTCCCACTAATACCAGAGATGGGGCACTATTCATCCCACTGATACCAGAGATGGGGCACTATTCTTCCCACTGATACCAGAGATGCGGCACTATTCCTCCCACTAATACCAGAGATGGGGCACTATTCAGCCCACTGATACCAGAGATGGGGCACTATTCCTCCCACTAATACCAGAGATTGGGCACTATTCATCCCACTGATACCCAAAATGGGGCACTATTCATCCCACTGATACCAAAGATGGGGCACTATTCCTCCCACTGATACCAGAGATGGGGCACTATTCATCCCACTGATACCCAAAATGGGGCACTATCAATCCCACTGATACCAGAGATGGGGCACTATTCCTCCCACTAATACCAGAGTTGGGGCACTATTCATCCCAATGATACCAGAGATGGGGCACTATTCCATCAACTAATACCAGAGATGGGGCACTATTCATCCCACTGATACCAGAGATGGGGCTCTATTCATCCCACTGATACCAGAGATGGGGCACTATTCATCCCACTGATACCAGAGATGGGGCACTATTCCTCCCACTAATACCAGAGTTGGGGCACTATTCATCCCAATGATACCAGAGATGGGGCACTATTCATCCCACTGATACCAGAGATGGGGCACTATTCATCCCACTGATACTAATGATGGGGCACTATTTATCTTCTAACTGACCACAGATGCTATGTAATTTTTTTACTCCCACTGATCACAAAGCCTGAGGCATTGTTTACTCCCACTGATGCCTGGACATATTCTACTCCCACTGGCTACAGTTCAGCCCCTCTAAAGTCCGAAGGACAGTACGCTGACACTTTCTTTAGAAAGCTAAGATACCCCTATCCTAGGTATAATATACAAGATATTGGAACATTTGTGACAAAAGATGCAATAGTAAAGGTTTTTTTAACTCATAATTTATTAAAGATGAAGTTTGGTTATGAGAATTTTTACATAGTTATAATAGTCCAGTTTGTACCAATGTACTGTAAGCATGTAAGTTCCATACTTGGATGATCCCTGTAGAAACTGAAAATCATTGTAGTAGGCCTTGGTACTAAAGTGACTGTCACCGCCCCACCTCTCCAGTTTATCCATCTGAAAGTTCTCAGTATTCGGTGCCTACTACAGTGATTTCCAGCTTTCACAGGCATTCTGCAAGTATGCCACACACATACTTATTTAATCCAAGCTGGACCAATGTAACTATGTAAAAACTGCCATACTTAAGCTTCAGGCTAAAGTCCAGAAACATCCGTGTCCAAAGTTCCATGCATGTGTGTTTAATGGACTTTAACCCTTTTATTTTTTTTACTGCCGATCTATTATGAATTTTAAAACATTTAAATTTTTAATAATAATTTAGAGTTTACCTTCTCCGACAGTGAAATGAATAACATTGTCATCAACGTCAAGTCCATTCGTGAAGAAAACTCCAATTGCTGGGGAGAATCCATTATGGAAGGCACATCCCTTGACATAGGATTCATTGGATAGTACCTAAAAAAACAGAAGATTTAATTTTCTACAATAGCTAAACTTTTGGTTTTTCAACAATAATTTTGTTATTAAGATATCATAAAAAAATGTTTGCAGCCCAAGGGTCCTTTCACATGGTCTTTCCGCTCCGATTTTCTCAGTGGAGGATCGCTCTGCTGATCCCTGCTGAGCAGGCGGATGACAGGTCTGTCTCCGCTCACTGTGCTGAGACGGACCTGTCAGAGTCCTCTATGGGAGTTCGGATGAAAACAGACCGTCTGTCCAAATTTATCTGATTCAATCCTCCAGGCGGATGGAAAATAGGGTAATCTTCCGTATAGATTTGGTGGACAGGATCGGATTTGATAGCGGCCGGTGTCAGCGGATATGTCACCGCTGACATCCACTGCTCCATAGGGGTGAATGGAGGGTCCAATCAGGTCCGCCTGAAAAACTGACAGGCGGGCCTGATTGGAAAGCCAGTGTGAAAGGGCCCTAAGTAGAAGGCAAATTCAAGAATAATGTTAATAAATTGTTTTTATCATAGTGCATGCTTGGAGCAGACATTGCATAGTATATTCATGGAACAGACTGCCAGCAGTGGTAGTGAGTAAGTACATTTAAACATGCTTATGATAATCAAAGGTGAAAAAAATATGGGCAAAAAGGGAACAAATTGCTTTTTTTTTTCTGTCTTGGCATGCCAACTCCATTTCTAGAATACGTATTCTGTTAAAACCGAAGTCCCATGTGACGTGGCTGCTCTTTTCCTGAAATCTTCCATTCTCTGCCCCCAGAACAACCCCCCCCCCCCCCCGCCCTTGCAGCTGTGGCATTTTGGTGTTGTGAGGGTTAATATAGCTCCACCTGTCACAGGCATTGGTGAAAAGTGGCAACTATATCCACCCTTTCTGCCCCCCCCTCCTCTATTCATAGAAGCGTTAATATTGCTTCCAGCAATGAAAAACGCTCTGTTAATGGGCAGATAAATGAAAGTCCCACCTACTCCATTCATAGAGTGTTTTTCATTAAAGGAACTGATAGCACAGATTCTATGAATGGAGCAGGGGGCAGAAAGGACAGGCACAATCGGCACATTTGACAAGTGTCAGTGACAGGTGTAGCCATTTGTAATAATCCCTGCAGCACCTGAAGATTATAGTGGTGGGGCTATCTGGGGGTCAAGGGACAGAATATTTCAAAGAACAGAGCAGCCACCAGCACATAGGACATTCGTCTTTCACGTAATTATTGTCCCTATTGCTTATTTAAAAAACATAAATCCCTAAACTTCAGCTTTAACCTGTCAGTTATACTTTTTTGTTGGTTCCCAAGAACTACTCTATAGGAGCCATGGTTTCCATGCACTGCACTGATGCTAGCTAATATGTCTGAAACAGCTGTATGCCATTTGAAATAAATGGCTCCAAAACATTAGGCTTTATCTGTACTATAATCCAGTGGTCCTAGAAGTACAGTTGGTCGAGGGACAAAAAGGAATGATTTGCATGGCTCCCCTCTATACTAACCGAGGAATCATTTATTTATAATGAAAGTGAGGCATGCAGATCCCTCTTATTTTAAAAATGCTATGCCCCAATTTACACTGGTTTGGTGAATGACTTTGTGGTATTTAACCCTATAAAAGTAATTTAGAGCTCAGCAATGCAGATTTTCTGCACAGTACATCTCTCTAAAACAGTAAAAACTCAACTGTTTTAATCCTTACCCACTTTATCTAAAGCTAGAAAATTGTTTTTGGCTTCACATACAGCTTAAAGGAAACCTGTACTGAGACAAAGCCATTGCTGACCTTCTTCTGAAAATCCTAGTGATCTAGCTCTCCACTGTTTCATATCAATGGCTTAGAACTTAGAAGGTATTGATTTAATAAATGTGGCAACCAGGCGACTGGTAATTAAAATTGATGTTTAGTTAAAGCGGAGTTCCACCCATTTTTAATAGGTTGGAATACATAGCTGTATGTAATCCCCTTTAAAACGGCTTTTACCAATGGAAACTTTTTTTTTTTTGCTAGTAAGTACCTTAATTTCGGCATTATTGCTCCTCTCCTCACTTCCTGGTCCGATCGGCGATGACGTCATTCGGCGATCCGCAGTGTCTGCTGGGATGTATTCAATTCCAGAAATCTCGGAGTAGCTGTATCTGTACTGAGCCGTGCCTGCCCCGCCTCCGCCCCGCCTCCGCCCCGCCTCCTCTCATTGAGTTGCATTGTATGAATGTATTAAGGCTGTTCTCTGCCCCGCCTCCGCCCCACCTCCTCTTACAAATCAATGAGAGGAGACGGGGCAGAGGCGGGGCAGAGAACAGCCTTAATACATTCATACAATGCAACTCAATGAGAGGAGGCGGGGCAGAGGCGGGGCAGAGAACAGCCTTAATACATTCATACAATGCAACTCAATTAGAGGAGGCGAGGCGGAGGCGGGGCGGAGGCGGGGCAGGCACGGCTCAGTACAGATACAGCTACTGCGAGATTTCTGGAATAGAATACATCCCAGCAGACACTGCGGATCGCCGAATGACGTCATCGCCGATCGGACCAGGAAGTGAGGTGAGGAGGAATAAAGCCGAAATTAAGGTATTTACTAGCAAAAAAAAAAAGTTTCCATTGGTAAAAGCCATTTTAAAGGGGATTACATAGATCTAAAGTTCCAAAAATGGGTGGAACTCCACTTTAAAGTAGAACTAAAGGCAAAATGTTTTTTTCATTTTGGATAGAGTAAGGGAGGAATTTAGCCCCTGTCAGTTTTCTTCTCCATCTGTGTCCCATTGGGGAGATTTACCTTCACTTCCTGCCCCAGCGCGAGATAGGAAGTGGAAGAAATCCCTTCAAAGTGAGGGAATCCCCGGTTGTCACCAGGGTCACCAGAACAAGTGTCCCTATTGCGTACCTCCCAACCCTCCCTGATCCCCCGGAACCATCCCGAAAAATGGTCCATGTCCCGGAGTCCTGGGGAATCAGGGTTGAGACCTGGGATGCCCCCGGAGCAGAGGGGGGGAAGCATGGAGCAGAGGGAGACATAGAGCGGAGGGGGGAGGCATGGAGCAGAGGGAGGCATGGAGCAGAGGGAGACATGCAGCAGAGGGAGGATGCATGGAGCAAAGGGGGGCATGGTGAAGAAGGAGGCATAGGGCAGAGGGAGGCATGGAGCAGGGGGGGAGGTATGGAGCAGAGGGAGACATGGAGCAGAGGGGGGAGGCATGGAGCAGAGGGAGGCATGGAGCAGAGGGAGACATGGAGAAGAGGGAGACATGGAGAAGAGAGGGGAGGCATGGAGCAGAGGGAGGCATGGAGCAGAGGGTGGCATGGAGCAGAGGGAGGCATGGAGAAGAGGGAGGCATAGGGCAGAGGGAGGCATGGAGTAGAGGGGGCATGGAGCAGAGGGGGGGTGCATGGAGTAAAGGGAGGCATGGAGAAGAGGGAGGCATAGGGCAGAGGGAGGCATGGAGCAGGGGGGAGGTATGGAGCAGAGGGAGACATGGAGCAGAAGGGGGAGGCATGGAGCAGAGGGAGGCATGGAGAAGATGGAGGCATAGGGCAGAGGGAGGCATGGAGCAGAGGGGGGAAGTATGGAGCAGAAGGAGACATGAAGCAGAGGGGGAAGATATGGAGCAGAGTGAGACATGGAGCAGAGGGAGACATGGAGAAGAGGGAGACATGGAGAAGAGAGGGGAGGCATGGAGCAGAGGGAGGCATGGAGCAGAGGGTGGCATGGAGCAGAGGGAGACATGGAACAGAGGAGGGAGGCATGGAACAAAGGAGGGAGGCATGGAACAAAGGAGGGAGGCATGGAGAAGAGGAGGGAGGCATGGAGCAGAGGGAGGCAGGGAGCAAAGGAGGGAGGCATGGAGCAGAGGAGGGAGACATGGAGCAGAGAATGGAGGCATGGAGCAGAGGAAGGAGACATGTAGCAGAGGAGGGAGGCATGTAGCAGAGGAGGGAGGCATGGAGCAGAGGAGGGTGGCATGGAGCAGAGGGGGACATGGAGCAGAGGAGGGAGGCATGGAGAAGAGAGAGACATGGAGCAGAGGAGGGAGGCATGGAGCAGATTGAGGTATGGAGCAGAGAAGGGGGACACGGAGCAGAGGAGGGAGGCATGGAGCAGAGGGAAACAAGGACTAGAGGAGGGAGGCATGGAGCAGAGGAGGGAGGCATGGAGCAGAGATGGGAGGCTTGGAGCAGAGGAGGGAGGCATATTTTATAGATACAAGGAAGCCTGTTTTTTTTTTTAGCCACATCCCTTAAGCCCCTCCCACTGCTAAGCAATTGGCCACACCCATATTTTGCGACGGCTCGCTAAGCATGCTGCAGATCTTATCCCTGCTCAAATGTCCCTCATTCTGAAGTTCAAATGTTGGGAGGTATGCTATTGGAAGACTTTCCTTCTATTCATGTTCTAGGGACAATCCAAAATGTGAGATTTTCTTTTACTTTCACATTCAATGATAATAGTAAACAAGACAACCAGTGGGTGAATCTCTACAATAGGGTAACAGACAGTAATAAAAATTCGACATCTAATCCCTCTCCATTCTATCCAAAACTAAAAAAAAAAAAAAAAAAAGTTTGCCTTTAGTTATACTATAATTCTTTTTTTTTCTTTTGTGCTAGAGCTGCAGGCACATATCTTACATGTCATAAAGAATGTCCCACATCCTGCAGGCTGATGGTCCCTGTGGAAATCTTCTCTAGAGTGGTGTCTGGTCCTCTTCACTGTGCTGAGCTTCTGGTGCTGCGGGAGCAATTAGCTTGACGTGTAACACTGAAGAACATTAAAGAAAGACCCAAAAGGCACCCGTCCCTTTCTGTCCCTCCTCCTTCAGGTCCTTGCAGAATGTAGCACGTTCTCTAAATGGGGGAGAGGATTCTGGCATTCATTCACCCTTCCCCCATTAACAGAATGTGTTTCATTCTGGTGAAAAATTGCAGTGACTTTTGTCAATGGAGAAGGAAGAAAGGACGGGAACCCATTGGGACCTTCTTCAATGTACTCTGCTATAATGTTAGACCAGAAGGTTTTTCACTCCCACAGCACTGGAAGTTCAGCACTGTGAAGAGGACCGGAAATTACTGGAAAGAAGATTTCAACAGGAACCATCAAGCTACAAGACAAGGGATATACTTCAATACAGGTAGATTGTTTGACTGCAGTTGTAGCAAAACAAAACCCTTAAAATTCTACTTTAAGTCAGTACTATAGTTAACAGAGTAGGTTTGTTTAGACACATCTGTAAGACACTTACCTCTCCAAGGTTGAGGAAAGCCAAGGAATAGCGGGGGTCTATGGGATCTCTGTAACCTTCCTGACCACTGTGATAGAATTCCACGTTTGATATTTTTGCATTTCCTTTAAAGTGTAAAATAGAAAAATAAAGACTCATATTTATAATGGCTGCTTTTTGTGTGGTGGGAGATAAGAGGTTCAGGTTCAAAATAAGTGAACAGTATTCATATTCAGTTTACCCTTATAGACCATTCCATTGGCTGAAAATGTGCCCACAAGAACACGAGCTCCGAATGATTCTCTAGACCAGCCTGGGTAATCCTCTCCAATGATCTTGATGTTTCTGGTGAGCAGAGCCACATCCGCTGCCAAAGTGTAAGTCAGGTTTGTGTTGGGTACTTGATAGGTGTTTGCTGCATGAAATAATAAATTAAGTATCAATATCTATGTAAAAAAAACCAAACATGACTGTAGTAGCCATGACTAGTATATCCACTTAAACACCAGAGACTTTTGTTTACAATCAGTATTTTTGCTAGAAAATTACTTAAAAAATTTAAAATATATTTTTAGATATTTTTTTTAAAGCAGGGGCCCTAGAGAATAAAGGGGTGGGTGTTGCCATTTTTTATACCATACGGCAGCAGTTTTTCAAACTCCATTTTTTTGGGAGGAAATACACTTTTTTGAATTTTAATGCACAAAAACACAATACATAAACCGATTGTTTGGTAACATTTAAAAGATGATGTTACACCAAGTAAATAGATACCAAACACGTCACACTTTAAAATTTCAGACGCCGTACAACGGCAACAATGTAAATTTTACTATCGTAAGCAAAGCTTTAAAAGCCTTCAGGGGTTACCACTTTAGATTTACACAGGAGGTCTGGTGCTAGAATTAATGCCCATGATCTGACATTCATGGTGATATCTCACATGTGTGTGACGATTGCTCTCTGCGTACATGTGGGACCGATAGGTGCTTTCGCTTTTGCGTGTGAGCACAGCACAGGGGAGGGGAGGTGCTTTCAACTTTTTTTTTATTTTTTAATAGTTACACACTTGTTTTGTGTGCAAATTTTTTTTTATCACTTTTATTGTTATCACAGGGGATAAAAATATCCCCTGTGATAGCAATAGGCATGTGACAGGTACTCTTTATGGATAGATCTGGGGTCCATTAGACCCCAGATCCCTCCTCTGCCCTTAAAAGCATTTAATCACACCAAGATCAGTGTAATCAAAAGCTTCTTATTTTTACAACTGGCACCAATTACTTTAGAGGAAACCAGAAGTTATGTATGCTTATTGCTTCAGGGTTCCCACATCATAGAGCAGAACAGAGCCGATTTGCTACTGCTAGCTGGTCAATTGAAAATCCCGGTTGGACGAGGGATCCCAGGAAAGCTGCAAAAGGCAGTGAGGGAGGGGGGTTGGGAGTCCCCGGGGGGTGTCCCCTCCCGCTGCTTGTAAGAGCAATCCAGCAGCTAGTTAGCTTTTATGTTTGCTTTTACAAGAAAGCTGATTGTCGGCTTTAAAAAAAAACCATACCAGGATGATGCTGGTACGTCACTTGTCATCGAGTGGGTATATATTGTTGCATTCATCTCCAATACTTATATAGTGCCAACACATTAGCATTGAAAGTGAAAGTAAAAGAAAATTCCACAATTTAGGTTTTCCCCAGAAAAGTAATAGTGGGGAAAACGTCCAACGGGCACACTAGGTCAGGTTACCTGGGGGTCCCCAAGGTACTTCCTAAATTTGTAGGGTTTTCCTCTTGTTTGGCTATAGGACAGGAAGTGAAGGGAAATCTCCACCATAGGACACAGATTGCGAAAACAATTTGACGGCTGTTATAACCCTCCCTTGCTTTAGCCATAATTAAAAAATGTTTTGTCTATAGTTCTATATTAATAAGCAAGCCTTGTCACATGTCTTACCTGCATGGTTAAAAGTGAGAGAGACATTTAAAGTGAGATTTCTCTGGTCAGGTGACACAGCAATAATCCTCCTGGTTTCCGTCTGCCAGGCACTGTAACTGGTGGTGGTTATAAGGATATCTTCACCAACCTGATGAAAAAAATATTTATAGGTAACCTTTACATTCATAGGAACAGTGCTAATAATTATGAATGTGGCTAAAACGACTCATAGCTGTGAATAAGATCAGTATACTGATCAGAAAAACTCCAGATCCTGCTGTGAGCTAATGACCTCGTACAGGCTTGCATTTCATTGTATGTATCTTCTTTTGGTGTGAACCTAGCATCAGGGTCCATTCACACATAAATTCATGAATAATATGAGATGTTTGTTTTTTTAATGCTTTAAGAAATTTTTGAAAGAGATACTGCGCAAGAATCACTTTTTTCTACATCCTTTTTTCTCTACACAACAGAATATGTAATCCGCGACACTTGGCTGGAGAGTGTGTAGTAAGGAGGAAACAGCTGATGCAAGGGATCATATGACTAAAGGAATTTGATAAACTTATGGAGATCGCTGGGACCAGGATGTATTTTGGCTGCTACTAGGGATGGGCCGAACCCCCCCCCCCCCCGTTCTCAACCCCCTTCACTCCCAAACAGGGGCAATGTTCTAACCTGAACGGCGAACCCCATTGAAGTCTTTGGGAGTCGAACAGGACATTTTTTTTTTATATATTTTTTTTTTTCAGGAGCAGTGATTTTAATTATTCTTAAAGTGCAACAATAAACATGAAAAATTCCTTTTTAATACAGTTTCTGGGGGGTCCCCTTAATGTGCCTGCAGGGTCCCCTTAAAGTGGTGCACCTGTTGCATGCATAAAACCTGCTACAGCAAAAATTAGCTTTCTAAATCCCATTTAAAATGACTAGCGGTTACAATTGCCGGCACCCGGCTATTGAAAAAATAAGGACAAAAATGGTACGGGGTCTCCCCCAAAATCCATACCAGACCCAAGCATGCAGCCTGGCAGGTCAGGAAAGGAAAGGGGAAAATCAAACCCCCCGCCCGCAGACGCTCCCGGCCCCAAAGCTCCCACCGCCCCCTGTTTGGGGCATGTAGCCTGGTATGGTTCAGGAAGGGGAGGGGGGGTTGCGCTCGCTTGTGCCCTCCCCTCTCCGGACCTGTTGGGCTGCATGCTCGGATAAGAGTTTGGTATACATTTTTTTGGGGGGACCCTATGCCATTTTTTTTTTTAATTTTGGCATGGGGTTCCCCTTAAAATCCATAAAAGACCCGAAGTCTGGTATAGACTGGGGGGGATCCCATGCTGTTTTTTTTCTTTATTTTTTTTACCGGCACGTTTTCTTTTTTTTTTTTTATTCAGCTGTCAGCGGGGAAACCCATTGCCAGATGATGACTCATCGGTTGTTAAGGACGCCACGGCCTGCTTCCCGGCCCCAATCCTTAAAAACCAGCTTACACTGCGCCCTGATTTGGCAAAGCTTTGTGCAGCGCTCAGTGCATTGCAGGGTGTTCGTCGGGGCAAACACCCTGCAAATTCGGGTGTTAGGCTTGGGCCAAACCATTCACCCATCCCTAGCTGCTACTAAGTACACTAAAGCTGACCATACACTAATAGAATTTTGTATGAATATTTCTATGAAGCACCTCATCAGAACGTTCCCTAGAACATTATTTAATGCCATTCTAGACCAATGAATAAAATTCAAAATACTAACCACAACAAACAAAGCCAACATCATCCCAAGCTACATCACCAATCTCATCTGCAGATATCACCCAAAACATCCTATCTGCTACAACCAAGTCATCTTGCTCTCTAGCTCCCTTGCTACCTCCTACCACACTCACCTCCTGGACTTTTACAGAACCTCTCTCATTCTCTGGAACTCCTTACCCCAGTATGTCGGGTCAGCTCCTACCCTGTCTGCCTTTAGGCGATCCTTTAAACCCATTTATTCAGAGAAGCATACCCTTCCTCCACCTAACAACTGTAATTGAGTCACCTCCTCAGATCATCTCCGGCAGCTATTATCTTTTGTACCACCTCCCCTTCCCTTTAGATTGTAAGCTTCATGAGCAGGCCCCTCCTATTCCTTCTGTAATAAACTGTATTGTAATTGTACTGTCCCCCTTTATATTGTAAAGCACTGCATAAACTGTTGGTGTTATATAAATCCTGTATAATAATAATAACATTTTTAACCCTCTCTTATTCTATCCAAAATGAAAAAAAGTTTTGCTTTTAGTTCTACTTTAATTGTCAGTCTTGCCAATGATCATTTAGACATGCAAAATAATATAAAGAAAATTTCCGCGCTAATGTGACAATGTGATGAGTGAGAAAAACGATTAAATGTAAGCAGCTGGCACAAAATCAACTAACAGTGATTCAGCAAAACAATATAACACAAAAGTGCAGCACTAAAAATTAAAGTGAATATGATTATGAATAGAAAAATTCCAGTATTCATAAAGAAATATATAAAGAATATGGGTAGTGTCCAAATCAATGAATACAGTCCCATAAAAACTAGTGCAAAATAAAGATGAATCCGCATGCAGGATATTCCAAGGAAGGGATTCTTTCCAGTGACACCAAGGATAAGTGTGAGAAGGGGACACCTCTGTGATCAGGTATAGTAAGCAGCTTACCAAAATTCCGTGGCTGCTCAATTGAATGAGTCAGCCTCTCCCAGCTAATAATCAAACCCAGACGACGTCTTTTGATGACGAAACGTTGGCGACTCCAGACGCAACGTCCACACGCCCCCTGGAAGAAGCCGGCCTTTTTGTGATACATTGTATGCTGCTCGGGAAACTTGCGGGACGCCGCGCTTTTACCCTATGATCAGCTTGTTCGATATGCCTATTATCATCTGTAAATATGTGAGTAATTTTCTTTAATAAATATTGCCTTAGTTTTTACGGGATCACGCTATGGGCTTCTGTTTCTTTTCCACATATTCATTTATGGTTGATGGAGCTAACTAAGGAGTACTAAGACCGACATCCCCTAATTACATTGATCCTACCACCTGTCTGGAGAGGCGGCCCCTCTTATCTGGAAAGCAACCACGGAATTCTGAAATACTTGGGTCTAACATCCGACCATACTGGTTTGATTATTAGCTGGGAGAGGCTGACTCATTCAATTGAGCAGCCACGGAATTTTGGTAAGCTGCTTACTATACCTGATCACAGAGGTGTCCCCTTCTCACACTTATCCTTGGTGTCACTGGAAAGAATCCCTTCCTTGGAATATCCTGCATGCGGATTCATCTTTATTTTGCACTAGTTTTTACAGGACTGTATTCATTGATTTGGACACTACCCATATACTTTATATATTTCTTTATGAATACTGGAATTTTTCTATTCATAATCATATTCATTTTAATTTTTAGCGCTGCACTTTTGTGTTAGATCATTTAGACATACCTGCCAGTCCACAGGCTCTGCTAGGATGATGTACTGTGATCCAGCTGGTGCTGTATTTGCCAACTTAGTCCTATATAAAGTACGTGGAAGTCCATGAAGATCAAGCTCTCCAAAAACACCTACGAAAAAAATAAATAAATAATAATTCCAACAGTTATATACATTCTGCAAATTGAAAAACTAGTCAGTATGTGACACTGAATGTTTTTCAGTGATATAGTTGTCATTCTGTACTTACCTAGAACTTTTGATCCCTGATTTGGTCCATTTGGCAATGGTAATTCTGGAGTTGAATGACTTCCTCTTAATATAATATGTAGTTCTCCCTGGAATGGGTCAGTCTCCGTTCCTGCTATTAACCATCCACCCTTAAAAAAGCCATAAAAAGCATATATATTACCTGAGCCCCCTAGAATATCAGAATCAACAAGGGTCAGTCTAGATAAAAATAAACAAATTTATAAGTAGATTTAGCTGGTTAGTGAGACGAGATCTCCCAATTCAAGAATTTCATGGCTCCTTGTAATTGTACACAAGGAGTAAAACATCTGGCCGGCTCACACTCAGATTTTACAAGTTGGAAAGTGTTGATGTGTAACTGTGAATGTCCAAATCATCAGAGGCACTCAATCATCCCCTAGCAAGTCATAAAAGGCCAGATTATCACAAATGCTGCTCAACAAATGGGGGCATAATTTGCTATTATCAGAATGTATATAGCCAGCATTACTTCTCCTACAGCCTCATACGGTATAAAATAAAAACATGAAAAATCCAAAAAGGAAAGTATTTTATATTGTCAAACGTTTGTAGACACTTGATCATCACACTTACATGAATTTATTGGACATCCTATTCCAAAACCATGGGCATTATTATAGAATTGCCCTATCCCACCCCAACCCTCTTTTGCTGCTATAACAGCCTTCACTCATTTCAGAAGGCTTTTCCACAGAATTTTGGAATGTGTCTGTGGAAATGTGTGCCCATTCAGCCAAAAAAACCACTTGTAAGGTTGGGCGGTGAATTTTACTGAAAAGATTAGGCTTGGTGTTCCAGTTTATCTTGAAGGTGTCCACAAGGGTTGAGGTCAGGGCTGTATGCAGGCCCTTAATGTTCTTCAGGCGTTGGCGTTGTGTTAAAGGATACAGTCATGCTCGAAAAATCAAGGGCCTTCCCCAAACTATTACATCATTGTAAGTTGACAACGTTTTCTAAAGTATCTTGTATTCTGTTGTATTAATAGTATATAAAACATCTCAATTGAATCATTTGCAGGAGTGTCCACACACTTTTGGACATATAGGTAGGTCCTGACTGAAGCTCTGGGTGGAGTGTACATCGCTCTCCAGGGACTCAGCGTGGACAAAAGTGAGCATGCAATATGGCGCTGAGATGCATCATAGCTAATAGAGTTTGCTTACTGTCTGGAAGGCCATGTATCTGCGCCACCTTTGATATCACACTATAGAACTCCCCCATATGCAATGCTTGGTTGTGGTGTGAGTCCTGGGTGAGCAATAAGGATATCACCCCCAAGATTATATGTTTAAAATATTTATTTTGTATAGAGTCTACTTGCAATCACATTTGAGTGAATAATATGATTTTATATACCACCTATATGGCCTAATCTGTTCCATTTCTGAAAACCATACAAATGTGAGATCTTTTTATGAGAAGTATACTATCTGTTGAATAATCAGATGCAGTACATTGGATGGTACTGTTGCCAAGACATTCTTAATATTTAGTTTCTGCTAGCCATGATGTCGCATGTTTTCACATGAAAGTTCTTAAGTGTGCACGTATTGTATATATACACAGTATTTGTATTGTTTACTGCACTTTTACATAGTCACATAGTTAGTCAGGTTGAAAAAAGACCATCTAGCTCAACCAATAAAAAAACAAAAAAGAAAACACAACCATACAGTCCCATATACACAATCCTATACCCGCAGTTGATCCAGAGGAAGGTGAAAAACCCCATCAAAACATGATCCAATTTGCTCCAGCAAGGGAAAAAAATCCCTTCCTGATCCCCCAAGAGGCAATCGGATATTCCCTGGATCAACGTTACCTATAAATATTAGTACCCATTTATTTTATGTACACCTAGAAAAGAATTCAGGCCTTTTTTAAAGAAATCTACTGAGCTGGCCAGCATCACCTCTGGAGGGAGTCTATTCCACTTTTTCACAGATCTTACTGTGAAAAATCTTTTCCATATTTGGAGACGAAATCTCTTTTCCTCTAGACGTAAAGAGTGCCTCCTTGTCCTCTGTGATGACCTTAAAGTAAATAACTCAACACCAAGTTCACTATATGGACCCCTTATGTATTTATACATGTTGATCATATACCCCCCCTTATCTCCTCTTCTCAAGAGAGAATAAATTCAGTTCCTCCAATCTTTCCTCATAGCTGAGCCCCTCCATGCTTCTTATCAGTTTGGTTTCTCTTCTCTGCACTTTCTCCAGTTCCCCTACTTTTAGCATTGGGTATAATTTTTAGACAAAATTCCTTTTTATTGTGGTTGTGGGAAACATGAGGTTTCTATGCGTAGCCAATATATTGTCATAATATACTGTACACTTTTTCAAGAATAAAGAGTCATTTTTGATATTTTGAGTGCAAATTTTACTTGATTGTTCTGTACTTGATTGACTAGTAGGTTTGATGATAAGGTGTCCGCAAACTCTTGATAGGAATGGAAAGATGTTTCTGATCTGCTATTGAATTTTGCTGAAGTCTCTATAAGAGAGTGGACAGTTCCTTACCTGTATAGAGATATAGGTGGCACTGAGGACTGTTGTTTTGAAGGACGGTTTTAAACCCTCTGTTGAGTTGTCTGTGAGGTTTTTTAACTCTAAAATACCATAAATGATAAGTTTCTCCAGATAGGGGATGTCTATATCTGCTATAACCCACTTGCCTGTAAAAGAATGAAAAGAACATATTTAACAATCTAGTATGAGTCCCAGCAGTAGTTAGTGTTCTTCACACAGCCAACTAGAGATAAGTTAACTTTCTTTATTTAGAAGCAAAATATTTAAATTATGCAATCTTAAAGGAGAAGTGTGGGATTGTAAAGTAATAAACATACATACTTACCTACCTACTGAAGCATCGGTCTGATGCTGCAAGTCATCCTCAACCAGGTCTAAGCTTGAGAACTGAGCAGTTATGCGACCACTGGTCAATCAGTTCTTGGGTCTGCTCAAAGTAGAGAGCTGTGACTGTCCCTCCAGCTCTCACTGAAGTACTGGGCTGGGGAGGGGACAGGAGCAGCTGGCTCAGGCTTTCAGCGGCACAGCTGTCAGTCAGCCATTTGGCTGGATTACAACATTATTGTCGGGATCCTTTAAGAGCCTGGAATGGCTCCATAACGTCAGCCCACAGTGGGCCTTAGCCCACTGTTGTTTGATTCTGGGTCACAGGAGAGCACAAGAAAGTGCACTTCTTTGACCCACATGAGAAGTTTGGCCAAAAGAGCTCTGGCCATACTACTAATGGCACATTTTAGTGCAGGGTTGAAAATATTTTTCTCACCAGATACTGTTGATGTCATTGTAAAAAAAAAAGATGCTAGGGTTTAAGGTCGGGGAGGAGTTTTTAACTACAATCTAAATGAATATTATTGAGATTCATAATTAAGTACCAGGGCACAGGATCCTGTGAACCTATTCAAGCTCCAGTTGGTTAACTTTATCAATCACATAAAATTGCCTAACTATGAGTTAATAATATGTAAACCAACACAGCAGAGTTCAGGTACTTAGATCCCACTTTATGCACTAAATAGTGATGTACAATGAGTTTCCAGATAATACGTGAGTGTTAGAATCTCCTGGAATCAAGCACAGCTGATCTGGGCTGGTCACACCAATGCCATGGGTCTCCATACTGACATTCCTCTTTCTATTTAAATATCAACCTGTATCATAAGAATATCAACACACACACAAAGGTGATTTGGGCTTGTGCTTCTTAATTAGAACATTAACTAAGGTGAACACAAAAGTATAAAAAAAAAGCCATATACATTAAGTCTAGGGGCTGCTAAAAATGTGTTACTGTAGGGTTTTTGTGCTTCTGTAATCATATTTAAGCACAATCTAATATAAAATGTAAGTATTGAGGACCTCTCTGAAGGAAAATAACCCTCATCAAAATATCAGATTTAAACATGCTCCAATATATAAATTTTAGGTATTGGGTTTGTAGAAAAATATAGCATTTTTACCTGCAGGAATGATGACAGTGGATCCATTTTTCGGGACAGTATAATTGTTTTCTACAGATGATTGCCAGAAGGAGTTGTTAGACCAAAGACTGGAGATGAAAACACATATTTTTAGAGCCATGAAACATTGAGGCTGAATAATAAGCAATGACCAAAATTCTACTGCTACAATTGGTGCAAAGTACAATTATAATTTCTATTCTGTTAATAAAAAATGATAAGCAAACATCCCTTACATACACATATTTCTTATATGCTTTAGGCCCTTCTTTTTAAAGAGACTTAAGCATCTAGGACTGTGTTTTTACATAAAGACTGGACTCAAAGTTTTACTTCTTTGAAATAGAATGTGTAAGATTAGAACCTCTACAGTATGTGGTTTATCGGAGTGGTTTGAGATGAGCTCAGGTAACCCATGAAAAGTATCATTTCTTTATATCCTGTAATTTGTTAGTGTAAGATTCACCAGACATGAGTACGACGAGGCCTGATGAAGGAGCATGCATGCTCCGAACGCGCGCCAGGACACGCCCATCACTGCCACTGCCAAGTCTACCGGAGACGACAGCTCTTTCTCCTCCCCTCCCTGCACCTGGCGCCCTGGACTCCACCGGAACAGCCAGAACGCGGGGAGACACAGGACATCTTCTCACCACCAGGACTCCACCACTACAGCATGCCCCATGTATTCCATGCCTGTATCATACTCCATCATGTGAGTGTTTTTATTACAAAAAAATTGCCTTTTATTATTTGCTGCACTGAGATTTGCGCCGCTCTCTCTTCCCCCCCTTGACCAGACATGAGTACAACTATGTGGTGTTGCGTGTAAATACAGTATTTTAGACAAAATACAAACTATTACCTCCAGATTTTAGGCAAAATACGAACTATTACTCCTGAGTATTTTTTGGAGGATGCCATCAATATGCCTGCCAATCAGCTTGCTTAAAATGGTAATAAACGCTATTAAATTTTTTTTTAAAGTATTGAACTATTGGCAAAATTATTATTTTTTTTTTCATTTTGGATAGAGCAAGGGAGGGTTATAACCCCTGCAAGGTTTTTTTTTCCCGCCATCTGTGTCCAATTGCAGAGATTTCCCTTTACTTTCTGTCCAATAACTAAACAGGAGAGGAAATCCCAGCAAATTAAGGGAATTCCTTGGGGACCCCCAGGTCACCAGAACTAGTGTCCCTTTCCGAACATTTCCCCTCTATTTCTAAGGACAACCCAAAATCTGGGTTTTTATTTTATTTTTAATGATAATAGTAAAGAGGACAAATAGAGAAGGTGAATCTTCTTAACGGGGGCACAGACAGCAATAAAAGCTGACAAACATTCTAATTCCTCTCCATTCAAAAACAAAAAAAAAACTTTTTCTATTAGTAATACTTTAATCATACTCCCTGCAGGTATATGCTACAATGTGCTAGCATGCATTGCATACTAGCACATTATGACAGACTTACCTGTAATAATGTGTCCCCCAGCACCCCATCTTCCTACCAGGTTCTGGCTCTTCGGCAGCTTAAATTTCCTGGCCATGATGATGTCACTCCCAGGAGCGCACTCAAAACGGCACAAAGAGGATCCTGTAAATGTGGTCTGAGCTGTGCATGTGTAGTCACATTATGATCGAAGGGCTGGGAGAGGTATTTATGATTAAAGAGACCACTAGGGTTTCTTCTTTTTTAAAAACCCAGACTGTCTGCGGGTTTTAAAAAAAAATTAGTTCAATACTCCTTTGATAAATAGTGTGGATGGCACTAAGACTGTGTTTGAATGTTGTGTAGCTACACCTGATTTCCCTGTTTTTTTGTACTTTTAGTATGTTGCTTTTGGCACAAAAAAAAAAAAAAAAAAAAGGAGCCACCTGGTTGTAGTCTGTGACCGAGATCGGGTAACCCAAAAAAGGTGTCAACTTTTTTACAAAGTTAAAACCTCTGTGAGGTCTTTGTTATGCACTATGAGTGTGGGAGATTGTCGTGAGGGGCGAAAATTTTTTACTGTTGACAATGTCATGGAAATTGAGACGGAATCTCTCAATTGTACAGTAAAATCAAAAATATCTACAGCATCTTTTCCTTTTCTATAGAATAAATAAAATGTATACAAGAATGGCAAGCTCTTGTGCTATTTGTATGAAGGGCAATTTGTTTTTGTTTGCGCTCGTACTTACTCATGCTTTGAAGGTAGTGGTGCTTTGTTAGGAGGAGGAGGAGGGATGCAGTCTTTGAAGAAGCACTGATAGACCACCAAGTTCACATTTGTGTTAGACATAGTTGTATCCAGCCTTCCTGCCACTGCTCGTCTGCTGAGTCTATGTTTTCCAGACACTATAAAAATAATGTTATTGTTTAAACATAAAGTACTGAGTTTTCCTTATTCTTCCTACCTATGTAGTCAGCTCATTGTTTCCAAAACATTTTTTTAATTGCTGAAAATTTGTACATTATTATAAAATCTTACGTATATAATACGTTTATTAATACAACCAGCACTGCAAAGCCCTATTAAATGAAAATAAATATACTAAATTGTGCTGGAAAAAGAATCAAACCAATTTCCTGTGTTGCTAGCTGTGACACTTTCAGGTGTATTCTTCTTACCCCAAAAATATATTGTTCATCCTAAATAGTGAAGCACAACGCTTACGCTACATTATTGGGAAAATGTAACAAATATAAAGTAGGTGTTATCTCAGCTTGGCTGCAAAAGTAGAAATATGCTTTCATTGTATTTACACTTGGCATATACTTATTTAGTTAAACTTTTAGGCCCCGTTCACACTGGGGTGACGCTACTTTGCCGGGCGACCTCATAGGTCCCGGCGCGCTGCTCACCCCGCGACCTCGGAGCGGCCGGCACGGACTTCATAACATTGAAGTCTATGCAGGTCGCTCCGGGTCACCCCAAAGAAGCTCCGGACCCTTTTTCTAAGTCGGAGCGACTTGTGTCGCTCCTATTAGTACAGGTCCGCAGTTTCTCTATGGAAGGCGACCTACGGCTACCTGTCAGGCGACCAGGTCGCCTAACAGGTCGCCCCAGTGTGAACGGGGGCTTATAGTGAAACTCAACACTCTCAACAGATAAAAAAAATAAATAAAGTCCAATCTAAAACAAACAAAATGTATCAAAAATAATCCAGCACCCAGTGCCTTTATGGACAATTGATAAAAGATTCTTGCGTGAACAATGTATCAAACATCTTGTGACCAATAATCCACCACCAGCTGTAATGCCTGCTCACCTCCAGCTGTATAGTAAAACACCTTGCAATAGAGCTACTGAGGAAGCCCAATAGTAGGGCAAAACACGTCAGGAAGGAGGAGCCAAGTCTGTGACGTCACACCACCGCCATGGTCTAAAGTGGTGAGCTAGTTGTTGAGAGTACATACAAGCGCATGTTGTTTAATTTCCTGGGAGTGTTTTTAAATGAGTGGGGGACAATAAAACTGGTTTATACAGAGAACTCTATGCTTTTTTCCCCATATGATATACGATGGAACTCATGAGAGGAGGAAGAGTTAGTGGGAAAGGCTGATTCTTAAAGTGATTTTAAAGTCTCTTTTTTTTTTTTTTAAATAACAAACATGTTATACTTACCCCCCTCTGTGCAGTTGGTTTTGCACAGGGCAGCCCGGATCCTCCTCTTCTTGGGTCCCTCGTTCCTGATCCTGGCCCCTCCCTCCTGTACAGTGCCCCCACAGCAGGCATCTTGCTATGGGGGCATCCGATCCGAACAGTAGCTCCGTGTTTCCATTCATACACGGAGCTGCCATACAGTATTTTTAAAAATAATATTTTTAGGTATGCTGTGTGAATGGGTATGTACCAAACTGATCTGTAACCACCCCAATAAAGTCATATTTCTGAGATCCGTCATTCCAGTGATCTGTGCTGTGAAATGTATTTATTATATGTGAATTCAAAGAATTTTAAATAACAGTTTTCCCATTTTAACAGTTTGTGCATGACAGCGGGACGATGGATCATGTGACCACTGTGGCTGCCTACTTTGGTGGGAAAATGTTTTCACCACAGCTAAAGGTTCTGCTCCTCCCCATCTTTTAGAGCAAAGCTGACCATACACTAGCAAATTTTCAAACGAATGTTCATACAAAAATTCATATGAACATTTAAATATATTGTAAAAAAATTCTAAGAACATTTGATGACTTGAGAGAGAACAATGGTCTGCTGTTGTAAATACCGCAGACCGTTGTTCTTTCTGGAATTAACACAGAGCGCCTGTGATCCTTCTATATAGGATCACAGGTCTCTGTGTTGATTCCACAAGTTCCTCCCCCATACAGTTAGAAAACACCCCCTCACACTTAACCCTTTGATCCCCCCTGGGTTAACCCCTTCCCTGCCAGTGTCCTTATTGCAGTAACAGTGCATTTTTTTTAGCACTGATTACTGTAGTAATGTCACTGGTCCCCCCAAAAGTGTCAAAAATGTCAGTTAGGGGTCTAATCTGTCTGCCGCAATGTCACAGTCCCGCTAAAAATCGCAGATGGCCGTCATTACTAGTAAAAAAATAAATAAATAAATAAAATGACATAAATCTTTCCCCTAGTTTGTTGACGTGATAACTTTTGGGCAAACCAATAAAAATAGGCATACTTCGATTTTTTTTTTTTACCAAAAATATGTAGCAGAATACAAATTTGCCTAAAATAATGAAAAAAAAAATTAGATTTTTAAATTTTTTTATTGGGAATATTCTATATAGCAGAATGTGAAAATATTGTATTTTTTTTTTCAGAATTGTCGCTCTTTTTTTGTTTATACCGCAAAAAATAAAAATCACACAGGTGATCAAATACCACCAAAAGAAAGCTCTATTTGTGGGGGAAAAAAGGACATCCATTTTTTTGGGTACAGCGTCGCACGACCGTGCAATTGTCCATTAAATGAATGCAGTGCTGAATCTCAAAAAATGGCCTGGTCCTTAAGGGGGTAAAACCTTCCAGTCCAGAAGTGGTTAATGTTTTGTTTTGGAATTAGTAAACTTTCCCAAACAAAAAACCACATACACTGATAGGAATTTGTGCAATCCTACTCCTTTGGATTTTATCCTCACTGCAGTAGAAAATGAATGTCAAATTCACCCCACTAACACTTAAAAAGGTCAGGCAGGCATCGGACAATTTGAAAGGAACAGCCATTTGAGGTTAATCAAAGATAGCTGAGAAACTTCATGCAGCCGTATCCTTGGAATGGCTCAGATGTGCTGGCAAAGCAGCTATTTGGCAATCAAACCACTGTAAATGAGCACCTACCCAGGTAGGTCAGTGTAGTTGTGTTGTTATTGAAGTACCAGTCTCCATTAGTATTGTTATTGTAGGTCAGAGGCTGCGAGGACCCATTACGTACGTCAATTATTTGAAACATATCTGGCTGCTGAGTTAGGTTGTGTGAAATCATCACATAGTCCTCACTCTGTAAAAAATATAAAACATAAAAATGTAATAATAAATGCAATATAATGCTGCAATGAAGAACAATAGATATCAAAACATAACTAAAATCACACAAATGTAGAATTCTACAGTTGTCTCTTAAGAAAACGTCCATCCCTGGACTTCCGCAGTGGAGAAGACTCTCTTCTTTCTCTCTGATTATTGGTTGTCTGCTACCTGATGGCTGCATTATCTACCTATCAGCTCCTATACTCAAATTAGTAGACAAATGATAGATAGGCATTTTTTACCAATTAAAAAATTTGCTGCGGCAAGTTTTCAAAAGTAGGACCTTAAATTCTTCCTGGTTACTTCTCTTGCTTAGAAAGAAAAGCTCAAAGATTTAAAGGGCGAGAAACTGTGTGGTATGGTGTTGCACTTTTTTCTGTACCTAATCTTCCAACATGCTTGTATTAACCTCATTTTACAATACGCTGGGTGGGAGCGCTGTTGTTCTGGGAGTATGTCATATGATGTCCTCCCAGGATTGTGCCTCACTCGCGCCCCATGGGCTGCTGCACTCTGGCACAGTCTGTCACTTGTCATTTCCACTGGACAGAGTTAATGACAGACCACTTTTTCGGCCCGCTTTCGGTCCCATGTGATCGCTGTGGCCAATCACAGCAGATCACATGACATTATAAATAAAGTAATTATTTAACCTCCCTGGCGGTATGATTATGTCTGGAATTACATACCAAAAGCGGTACAATTCTTTTCATGGAAATTTGGCGTTATGTATTATAGGCCTATAATTCTTAGTAATTACTGACTTAAACCTGACCAAAACAAGACTCTAGTAGACATCCCAGATGTGATAAATTTGAAACACAAACGCATGAATTATAATCGAATCAATAATATTATTTTATTATTTAATATATAATATATATAATAAAATTATATTATTGATTAGATTATAATTCATGCATTATATATTATATATAGATATATGTGTGTGTGTGTATATATATGTGATCGTACCGACGGAGGGACGGAGGAGCGGCGGGACTCTCGGCTGGCGGTCGCAGCAATGAGAGATCATCGCTGGATCGCCAGGATAAGGTAAGAGAAGCTCCGCTGCGCTCTCTGCAATCCACCCCGAGCGTGACTCGGGGTTACCGATCCTGATATGAAAAATCAACCCCGAGTCACGCTCGGGATTACCGCTAAGGTGGAGCAATGTAAATATATCCCATACCTGGCTATCATGGTAGTAGGCACCTCTTACAGTGAGCAATACTATCTTGTGGGTTAATACATACAAAACATTCTCTGATTGGACAAGTTGGAGAGTCCAGGTGGTGACATCACAATCTCTACCTCATATAATCAAAGAATGCTTTTTACATGCATACTTACATTGGTCCTAACTGGACCAATGTAACTATGTAAAACAGTCCATGCCTAAGCTTCAGTGTTAAATATAATATCTTTTTCAAGACACATCAAGCAAATCTTCCGGAGCGTGGGGAAATTCTTAAAAGGGAACCTGTCAGAAACAGAAGCTGCCATTTTTTAACCTATGTTATAAAAGGGAAAGATTTAAGGCTACGTCAGGTGGTGATCTGGACCTCACTCCCTGACCAGCTTGGCAGAAACCATGACTGAAGGATATGTATCAGTGATCTGTAGCAGTCTTCAATGGCCAAGATTAGAGACTCTGGAGTTCAGTTACATCACAGCAGAAACCCAATAAACACTTTAGTATTGGGACCACGTTTTTACTTTGATATAAACAGTCACTCTATAAATAAAATGCTCTATTTAAGGGTATGCTATATTACCTCTTTACAACACTCTAAGGCCTCATTCACACTGACAAGGACATACATGCGTTTCTATGCACTTATAGGACATTTACAAATGGGTATAATGCATCAAATTGATTTTTTTTTTTTTTTAATGTAATCTTTATTTAAGATAAAATAATAGGAGAACAACAGCATATCCAAACATGTTGAAAAGCAATAACAGATAAACTGGTGCAAAGTACCGTTATAAAGTATGCAACATAGCATAGCTAAGAAAACTTCCCCTTGAAGGAGAGAAGCTATTCAGTTGGCACACATATTGACCAGCGCGGGTATACAAAATATCAAGAAAATCCATAGGTGCAAATAATGGATTTAAATGGTATAATTCACACCGTGTGTTTACCTACGTAGAGGTGCATTCAGTTAAGCTGGATTTAGAGAAATAGAATTCTGTGCATCCAAGGTCAGATTACATACTTGGAATGTTCTTAAATGCACATAAAGAAAAATTGATCTGAGAAGCATAATATTTGTTTATACTTCCCAGATATCCTGTTTTAACAAACCAAATGAGGGAGGCAAGTGTGAATGCATCCTTACAATTCTCTTCATAAATTAGATTTATCTATTAAATAATTGTATTCATTTACCTTAAATCCATAGAAAGTGGAAGTGTATGAAATATTTGTGATGAAATCCACATTACTGAAATACCAGTTGAAGGAATTAGCATTAGGCAGTAAGGCCATCCATCCTTTCCGGTGAGTTAAACGTTTAGGCAAGCAGGGAACAACAGAGAGACCTAAATAGAATATATACATATTAGGGGTAACAAAAATTAAAAACTTGAAATCTGGTGAAAAGAGTATTACAAGAGCGGGGGTTGGAGGAATAGTAACTAAAAAGGAAAAGGTAAAAGGAAAAGAAAAGAAACAGGAAAGGGAAAGGAAAGGAAGTGGAGAAAAATGAACAAAAAAGTAAAAAAGGAAAGTAAAAGAAAAGGAAGTAGGAAAGAAAGGGAAAACAATAAGGAAAAGTAAGTAAACAAAGGAAAGAAACATAAGTAGAAAAGGATAGGAAGATCAAAATTAAATGAAAGGACAAAAAGGGAAAATAAAAAGTAAAAAGAATGACAATGTAATCTTTATTTTAGTACACACCGCTATCAGGAACCGCTATCAGAAAGCCTATAACCCAGAAAACTTACCAAAGGAGTTGGAAATGATGACATCTTTCCAGAGAAGGGAGGATGGAGATGGGTTATTGAATGCCAGTCGGTGGAAACTGACAGTAGAGTTACACACGAAACCAGGGAAACCAGAACTCCAATCACTACGTTGGCTACACTGCGATGGGTCAAGCAGCCCACTTGCTGGTACCACTTTTGCTCCTGTTTTTCCTATATAAAGATAAACATATTTCATCATTTCAAAATTGTAAGAAATATAAAAAGAAATTCTGAACTTCCTAATTTTATCCATGAAAATGATAGGATGGGCTGGTGGATGCAGATATTCAGAGCTATTTGTACCTACTCACTGTAGGAAATAGGTACGAAAAGCCTTGAGCAGATCTATCAACCTTAATGATTCCAGCACAGGCCTATGCACACTTGAAATCAAGGGAACCACCATGTTGACAGATTATGTATCTGAGCACTCCCAATTACAATATATATTCAAAGGTTTGTGAACACCTGATCAGCATGCCTATATATCGTAAGCTTGTTGAACATCATCATTAATATGCCAATTATTTCAAATCTCCACGCTATGGGCCTATTGCCAAGTGCAGCTTCCCCCACTGTGATTATATTTATATCCTATAAATAGGTTACAACCAGGGTAAGAAAAGACAATATGGTGCAGGGCTTGCAATTCCCCTATACAACAAAGTAAATAAATTCCCTTCAGTGTCACCATACATATAGAACTGTAATACAAAGTGCATGCATCAGTAAAGATCATAAATCAATAACACACAATATTTCAACCATAACAATTACCGTGCAATATAGTACATAAATATTGTAAACAATATACATTTTGTGCAAAAGTCAGCAACACAAGTCTCTGTGTGAGGTACATATATCCAATAAACAGCGTTGAGATTCAGTGTTTATAAAGTGTTCTAAATTGTCTTGTGCCCCGAGGTAGAAAATTCAATATCTTCACTTATTGTGACTGATATGTGCTCCCCTTGTGAACACCACACTCACCAGATCTCCATGACCCCTTGTAAATGATTTTTAAGTGCTTTAAGAGCGTATGGGAGAAGCTTGATCAAGATTCGCTCCCCAGGACTAAGCTCCCAAGGCCGTTCCTGAAGACATCAGTGTGACGAAAATAGTTGGGAGGGCTTACTACATCACTTCTGCTTTCATACTTCTCCTCTGTGGAGAGCAGGTGGCTTCAGGAAGTTGATTACATGTGCTGTAGCTTGTGTATATACAAGCACTGTTATGGAGTAAGTGTATTTTAACTGTTTTAAATTGCCAATGAATGCAGAATTACACTATTGGAGACTGTCTCCTGTTTTTTTTCCCCTTTGCATACACAAACTGGAGGAAAGTTTATCAGGAAGGGGTCCTGGGGAGTGAATCTGGATAAAGATGCTGGAGGGAAGATACACTCTTAAAGCTCTTAAGACCTACTTGTTCTATCCTCCCCTCCAACCTGCCTATCCCCCCCCCCCGGTTCTTTCTTTCCTTTCGTGTTTGGTCCCTACCCTCTATCCCTCTGCTCTTGCGGATTCCCCACCCTCTTTCCGATGCTTTCCTATCGTACGACCACGCCTGAACTGTGCATTGTCCTTTCAATATGCCTATTACTACTTTGTGGTTGTGAGCTATGTTACGCCATGTTTGATTAATATTACGGTTTATTATTGTTTATTGTGAAAATTTCAATAAAATTTGTTTAAAAAAAAAAAAAGCTCTTAAGACCCATTTATGGGGCTCATGGAGATCTGGTGAGTGGGGTGCCCACAAGGGGACCTCATATCAGTCACAATGGGTGAAGATATTGGATTTTCTAAAACCGGGCACAAGACACTTTTTAAAGAGAACTACTATGAACTCTGAATCTCAACACTGTTTTTTAACTATATGTACCTCACACAGAGACTTGTGTTGCTGACTTTTCCACAGAATGTATATTATTTACAATATTTATGCACTATATTGCACAGTGATTGGTATAGTTGAAAAATTGTGTGTTATTGATTTATGCACTTTACTGATACATGCACTTTACTTAGGACCTAACTGAGGGAGGTGCATTGTAGTACAGTTCTGTGTGTATGGTGTCACTGAAGGCAATTTATTTACTTTGTTGTATAGAGGAATTGCAAACTCCACACCATATCGTCTTTCATATGGAGCCTCCTCATTTGAGCATGGCTCTAGATAATAATCATTAGCACTAACCCAATTTTAAAAGAAAATATTTTTACCTGTAAGAGTTCCATCCATATCAGTTAAAACAACTTCATGTTCCCACCGGAATCCAGCTTTGTTGGATACATTAAAGTATTGTATTCCATTAAACCTCGCACTCCATCCTCCACATCTGTCACTACACAATCCAGCAATTGATGTCACTGCAATGGCTGCACAGTTTGGTCTGTCAAAATTCATAAACTTGACTGATGATACTGTCAGTCCTTCATCAAATGGCAGAGTTATACCCCTAGCTGTGCAATAATTAGGGCCAAGTCCTAGTTCATCCAGATGGCCCACAATGATGGAATTCTTAAGGACAGCTCCATAGGTCTCACCCCATCCACCAACGTTAGATGAAATAACTCTCTTAGTTTCTATGCCAGAATCTTCATTATTTACCATGGTGAAGTTATGAAACTGAAGAGCACCTCCATTTACCCATTCAGCCCCTTTCTGACAGTTCCATGTGGTCAATGATTTGAAAACAGCAGGAGATGGTATAGAAGAACTGCAAGATCCTGTTACCATGGGGAAGTACTCTTCAAATATCCAGATGCCAAACCACCCCTGAGAATGGACAGTGTTGTTGTAGAATTCACCAAGTGGCACTCGTTTCTGGCAAATGTTCTGGTTGTAGGATGGACCATCTGGGTGGTCGTGCATTCTATACCAAAAACCAAAATGTGTGCCGCCAGCAGCTGCATTGTGCCTAATGGTGTTATTGGGATTTGTTACCCAATACCCTGCTGGTGTAACATCATCATTCAGTAGACTGGTACTTTGCTGGACAAATACTGCCAGGTTGTACTGAAGCACATTGCCATGTTCTATGCCATCTTCAATGAAGAAGGCTCCTCCCATGATATCATAAATTACGTTGTGTTCAACGAGAAGATGATGAGTGTTGTGGATAGTTACTGCTCTGTTGTAGGTCTGGTGGATCCCACAGCCCCGTACATATGACTTAAACTGGACATCACCCATTAAATGCCAGTGAATAGGATAACGCCCTAACCGGAAAGCTTGACCTGCATGGAAAATCTGAAAGACATACAGTATAGTTATTATGTTTTATGTTTCTCTTCTGAAATGCTTATGCTACTGATAATATCAATCTACTCAAATCTGATATTAAAAGTAGAACTAAAACTTTTTCTCTGAATTAAAAAAAAAAAAGTGGAACTTAAAGCTGAACTTCAGAATATTAAAAAAATATCCTTATAGTGGTCTCCCACAATTCAAGGGCTAACTACTTATTAGGTCTAAGGGTAGCAATGTAAACATAATGCCCAATATCTCAGGAACATATCAGTTACCTCCACATATTCTATTCTTCCAATGGACTGCAGCTTGTCGGGCTCCGGTGCATGAAACATTATACATCCGCCAAACTGATCACTTCCTATTGTCTCTCCAAACCTTCCCTGGAAACATGTTTGTGTAGCAAATTCACCTGGAACAAGACATGGCACACTTTCAGGTGTGTTCAACAAGGTAGTGTAAATAGGACATGCACAGTTCCAAAATCCCATACCATTGATAATAATTTCACTCCCTGTAGTCATATATATGATTTTAGCAAGTCTATGGACATGTCTACCTCCATGGGCACCTCAACACTTTTCTGATGGAAGAGGGAGGAGCCAGAGGTGGAAAACTATACACCTGTGTCGATAATCTTTATGGAACACTTTATTGAGTACTTTTGTGAAAAACAAGATAAACCTTTTGTGACCAGAGATCATTGATGACCAAGCCAAAGTTAGCATTGCCAGCATTACTCTATAAACAATTTGCCTACCTAAATCATTTTTTTAAGACCATACATTTTTATGTGGTACATTGTTTTAGGAAAAACCCTGATCTGTTTTTTTTTTTTTTTTTTTTTTTTTACAGGCTGAAAAAGGCACAAAAATGTTGAAAAAAATGCATTTCTTGAACAATTTTTATTATTGCTAAATAAATTATATATACATTATACTTTTTAAATATTGTAAATTGTTTCTGATAACAGCACTATTAAATATGTGGCATCACCATCCCACTGTAGCCTTTAGCTTGCATGTGATCACATAGTGATTACATGATTAGTTCCTGATTGTCCAGAAATGTTAGTGAGAGCCCTGGAATTGAGACTCACCAGCAATGCAAAGTGTGAGCTGCTAAGTTGAGGACTTTATTAGTGTATCTCCAGCACAGGGCATAGTAATATGCAAATGTTATAGAAAACAGAAAATTACCTGTATCAAATCCATCTGGACAGGCTGGTATTTTGTCACTCCATTCTACATTGGTAAAACCTCTAACCAGAATGTTCCTTGTAAGAAGGCCAACTTCAGCTCTAGCTTCAAAGACTGTTCCATCGGGCAAAGTCACTGATATGCCTAAGTGCCGGTACACCAGTGGCTGACTTAGAGTCAGGTTTTTGCCATCAGCAGACACGGACTGTATAGTCATCTTCTCATTCTCCCTTTGACTATGCCTATTGGGAAAACAATGCACATATAAGGTTAACAGAATGTGACTCTGTCAATGATTTATAAGTGCTGCACAAATTGCTTTATAAATAACAATCCATATAGAACAGCAAAGACGGGTCAGTTTGCATAATAAATAAATGCTTGTTTATTACATCTTATATATGATCAACAAATCAATGTAAGAATGCTTTAAAAATCAATTTATAAAATGCAAAGTAAGCAAACAGAATAAAAATTTAAATCAAATGAATATGTGGTGTGACTACCCTTTAATACACACAGTGATTGTGCACACAGTTTTTTAAAGAACTCAGCAGGCAAACATCTTGGAGAACTAACCACTGATCTGCTGTGAATGTAGGCTGCCTGAAATATTTCTGTATCTTCATGTAACCCCAGACAGACTCAATGATGTTAGGAGAAGGGCTCTGTGGGGGACAAACTATCACTTCCAGGACTCCTTGTTTTTCTTTACACTGAAGATTGTTCTTAAAAGAGATGTATGGGCTTCAGTTTTTTTCCGCAATGTCATTTACCTAGGTCAGTCCAATGCTGCATCTGTCCCCCGGCGCCTCTATACTGAGAACCGAGCAATCAAACACCGTTGATCCCTCAGTTCTGACAGCTCCCACGAGCAGAGAGCTGCTGACTGTCAGTCACCGCTTTCTGCTCTACCACCTCCTCACTCACTGGAGTGCTGAGCTGTGGAGGGGTGAGGAGCGACCAGCTCAGGCTGTCGCTGAGAGGCTGAGCCTGGTTTTTGTCCAGGCATCTGGCAGATCCCGACTCCATGGTTGCGATGATGCTGTGCCTGGACTGACTTCTATGACGTCAGCAGAGAGCGGACTTCAGCCCAATCTCTGCTGAAAACGGGTCACAGGAGTGCAGAACAAACTGCACTCCTTTGATCCATAGTAGATGAACAGTCAAACAAGCTTTGGCTGTACATCTCCTTTAATGACATTGGTTGCATGTTTTGATTCGTTATCCTGCTGCAGAATAAATTTGAGGCCAATTCCACGCCTCCCTGATGGTATGGCATGATGGATAAATATCTGCCTGTTTTTCTCAGCATTAAGGGAAATTGATCGGGCAACATTGAGGACCGTAGAGGTAGTGGCCGGCCAAGAAAACTTAATACAGCTGATGAAAGACATGTCATGCTTACTTCTCTTTGACATCAGAGGATGTCCAGCAGTGCCATCAGCACAGAATAGGCAGAAACCAGGTATACCCACCTATTGTCCGGAGATGTGTGGCCAGAAGTGGGCTTCATGGAAAAATTGCAGCCCAAAAGCTCTGACGTGGAAACAAGGCTAAGAGACTCAACTATGCACAAAAACATTGTGCAGAAAATGGAAGCAGCTACTCTGGACTGATGAGTCAAAATTTGAAATATTTGGCTATAGCAGGATACAGTTTGTTCATCAAAGGACTGGAGAGCAGTACAATAGTGTCTGCAGCCATCAGCAAAGCTTGGTGGAGGTTCCTTGCAAGTTTGGGTCTGCATTTCTGCCAATGGAGTTGGAGATTTGGTCAGGATTAATGGTGTCTTCAATGCTAAAAAATACAGGCAGATACTTATCCATCATGCCATACCGTCAAAGGGTGGTGGTGGTGGGGATTGGCCCCAAATGTATTCTGCAGCAGGATACTGACCCCAAACATAAAACCAATATCATTAAGAACTATCTTTGTGTACTGAAGAACAAGGAGTCCTGGAAGTGATGGCTTGGCCCTGATCTCAACATCATTGAGTCTGTCTGGGATTACATGAAGAGACAGAAGGGTTTGAGGAAGCTTACATCCACAGAAGATCTGTGGTTAGTTCTTTGAATGGTTGGAACAACCTACTTGTCGAGTTCCTTAAAAACTGTATGCACAAGCACTTTGTGTATCAAGAAAAATGATCGCTGGCTTGAAGCCAAAGGGTAGTCACACCAAATAATGATTTGATTTGGATTTTTCTTCGGTTCCCTCACTTTGCATTTTGTAAATTGATGAAAATAAACAAAAATATTTATTTTTGAAAGCATTCTCACTTTACAGCATTTCTTCACACCTGCATACAACATTTCCACAGTACTGTATATATATATATATATATATATATATATATATATATATATATATATATATATATATATATATATATATATATATATATATATATATATATATATATATATATATATATATATGAGTGAGTGAGCAACCAATAAAATACCACAATAGTAAAAGACCATGTGGAAGACAGTAGCATGCCCTCACACAGGTGAAAGGGCATAAATTGCTTAAGACCTGATATTTGATACATTAGTGTGACTGGTAGGGGTTTTGTATTAAATGAAATGGATGGCAAAAAAAAAACAGCAAAGGCCAATCCAAACTACTCAATAGTCATATTTTATAGGCTATTTCTTAGCCATGCTATCACTGACATGAGAATTAAAATGGAAATTAATATTTCACTAGTTGACTGGTTGGAGTGCAAAAAAAAAAAAAAGTAGTGAGGTTGTAGTGGTTTTTTACCAGAAATTATTAATATTTTCTATGTTTATCATTCAGAAAAAGGCAAGGGGTCCGGTTTGCTAATATTGGAAATAAAGCAACCTTGTCAGCAATCTGAAAGTTGATAAAGAAAACTGGCCTGTTAAGGATAAAGTAAATGCTTATCTCTCCACACACTGCCAAACGACGCACCAAAAAAGGAATTGCAGGCTGAAGTCTGTGCAGAAACCAACACTTCCAGAAGATCTCCTGTGTCCCCCTGAGCAGCCATTTGTTTCACTCACTGACCCACTATGTCACTACAGGACACAGAAGTGATGTGGAGGAGCCATTGAGTACTGCAGAGGACACAACAGATGAAAATGTAGAAGTGTTGATTTCAGTGAAAATTTCAGCCAGAGATTTCTATTGAATGGAACGGCATTTGGCAGCAGGAGAGCTAATTATTCACTTTCTTCTTTACTCCCTTCACTAGGCTGCCAAAATCATCATCATCATCACCAGTCTTATAATGTATCAGTATAACTTCAAAAATATGGCCATAACTTGGTTTTACTTTACATAGAGATAGCTAGGAACAGAACAGCTGACAGAAAATCATAAAGATTTTATCATATTATTATTATTATTATTTTTTTTTTTTTTGCAAAGCACAAATACACAGGGTTTCTAAATTAGAGAGATTTTGTTGTTTTTTTATGCATCCAAAAAATAAGTCAAATTACAATTCCTGCAATATTACTCGCATGTCATTTGACACATTGAGTTTCTTCCTTCACTTTGATTTCAGATTCAATGGAGAAGAGAATCGTGCATTTAAAAAAAATAAAATATTCAGAGCTCCATTCCTACAGTCAGGGCCGCTGATAGGGGGGGGGGCACCAGCCCTCTTGTAGGGGGCCCGAGCACACAGGGGGGGGAATTAGTGATGGACAACAAATAGCGAAATCTTCCTCCAGCACCTGAATCTGATCTGTCCCTCTCCCTGCTATCAGCTTTTATCTGTTGAGAAAGAGACAGTTGTCCCTCACTAATCCCCCTCCCTTGTGTGCCCCCCCCCCTCCCAGCACTTATCTCTGCTCAGGAGTTTATTTGCAAACTGTAACTTTGTTTCTCTCTCTCTGTCTCTCTGATCACTGAGCTCCAACTGCCCAGCCTGTATATCATCTTCTCTCCCTCATCTCATCTTCTTTTTTATTTAACATAGTTTTTTTTTTTTTTTAGATTTTGCAGGAATTATGTGAGTTATGTTATATTTGTGTCTGCCAATAGTGATTTTGTTGTAATTTTAGCTAAATATATCTTTAATATTTTCTTAAGGGGGCCCTGCCAGGTAGTCTGTACGGGGCCCCACAATTTCTAACAGCAGCCCTGCCTACAGTCACCATTTTTGAGTGCCTGACATCTATTGCAAAAGTCAAAAATTGAATGTCACCTTGTAAAACATCGTTGGTGTGTGATGTGACTGGTGAAGAATAGTGTGGTATTTACCTGTGTCCAGTTGATGCAATCACAATTTCATCCCCAGCTTTCCAAGTCACACTTTGCTGTAGAAGCAGAGTAGAGCTTCCAGCCTCTGCAGTCTGCGCTAGACGGGTCCAAGTTACCGGCACCGGAATACCTGCAAAAACATCAACAGGAGTATGGATTGGACTTTGCTATTTTTTCAGTATGTTTCATGCTATTCAGTAGATATTGGACTTTTATCCATTTATTTACTTTAGTACTTTAGATCTATTTAAATAAATACAATTTGACTTACCGTGAAGATCCAAAGTTCCTTGCCTGACTGCCAATGTTTTTGCCCCATACAAAGGTAGCTCCGGGGAGCGTAAATGTCCATGCAAAGTGATGATAGCTTTGTGTTGGAATGGGGCAGTCTCAGTTCCAACCTAAAGATAAACATAAAGCAAACCAACCTTATTATAGTCAATCTAGTTTGAATCCATGGATTCTCCTCCAATGTAGTACCGCTGTGGTCAGCCATACCTGCATAACACCATTATCTGTAATAAGAATATTCTCAGCCTGGAGCTCAATGTCAGCTTCATCAAAAACCAGAGTTCCTCCTGATAAAAAAAAAAAAAAAAACAGGTATGCATAATAAACTCTTATATTACCCACCTACACTGAAACAGAATTCATAATATATACTGGTCTTGTTTAATAAAACACTACACAATAAACTACATAAAACAATAGCAGTCATATGTCAGACTAGGTTAGTGTATTACTCAACTTTTTGTGATAAATTGGGTCACAACAAGCTCTGGTCCCAATAAGTCACAGCCAGCCCACATTATGACTATATTTGGAAATATAATGGTGCGGGAAACTGTCAGAAGTGGTGTGTGCCACGTTAACAGAGCAGATAGACCTGTTTCAGGTCTATCTGGGCCTCTGTGCCAGTTTCTATTTCAGAATGAGGTAGGCACCTGATTAACAGAGGGAATGCAGCAGTTTTCCACCAGATTCCCTCCAGGTGTGACTCAGCAGACAGCTTACATCCCTCTCTCTGCCCGTGCAGTGATTACACAGCACGGGCAGAAATTGCACAGGGTTAACAACCCTCCTCCCCCCTCCACTTTGGGCTGAGTAGGGGGGACAGGGAGAACAGCAGGATCAGAGCATTCTGTTCTCTGTGCCATGTAATGTGCTTGTCACAGCCAGAAAACAGAGAACTCATCACTCTTAATTAACAAAGGCGCTTGCACCCATTTTGTTATTTTGGAGCAGCATGTGCTCCTTGTTCTAAATTTAGAAGACTTTTTGTGAATTTCCCCACTAGTTTAAAGAATCCTTGCCTTTTTTGAGATACCAAAATCCAAGCACAATCAGTGAAAGGTGAACTCACAGTGCTTGAATTAAGAAATGTCTGTATTTCATGTCAAGCAACTAATCAAATTCAGAAACACTGCAGAAAACTTTGATAAATGAGGTTGAGTCTCTTATTAAAAGTGAGCAGAGGTAGCAATTTTGTGAGGTAATAGCTGATCCAGTATTTATGGAAAGGAGACATGGGGGGAAGATTTACTAAAACTGGTGCACAATGAATCTGGTGCAGCTGTGCATAGTAACCAATCAGCTTCTAGGTTTTATTGTCAAAGCTGGCTGCACCCTAAAGTGGTTGTAAACCCTCACATATACCCAGTGAAGTAAACAGCCTCAGATAATACACAGATATTAAACAAATACCCCTACATAGGTTTTACTTGTTTATCTGCAGTCTTCTCTTGACTACACCCCTTCAAAAGGGCAGAAAAATTATAAAATCTTTCCTAATCTGTCAGGAACACAGAGGAGGGGGCGGAGAGGTCACAGTAACACTGTGTGAGAGCTGATTGAAGGAAAGGCACACACCCCCCTCCACACAACAGAAGAACGGTGTTCTGAATAGACAAGCTCTATTAATTAACAAATTATGTTATTGAGAAAAGAAGACTATACAGTGCGAAAACAACATTTATTTATTTATTTATTTCAGGTACTTCTATAGCGCCATCAATTTAGGCAGCGCTTTACATATATATGCACATGTCCCTGCCCTCAAGGAGCTTAATAACTAAGGTCCCTAATTCACATTTATACTGTACATACTAAGGCCAACTTAACCAGTAGCCAATTAGCCTACCAGCACATCTTTGGATTGTGGGAGGAAACCGGAGTACCCAGCGGAAACCCACACAAGCAAAACATACAAACTCCAGGCAGGTAGTGCCCTGGTTGGGATTCAAACCAATAACCCTAGTGCTGCAAGGCAGATGTGCTAACCACGTAGCCACTGTTGGAATGCAAATGCAGTAGGCTTCTGATTGATATTGGGTAGGTTAATATTGGGTAATGCAGACAACTAATATTTATGAGACTGACCCACCATAACATAAAACTCATTATTTGAAAATCCAAAAGCAAAAATTCTAGATCAACCCAAGCCCATTCACCATTCACATGCCATCCTGTATCCTCCTCAATTCCCTGCAATCAACCAGGTGCTGAGGCCGTGGGGTCTGTTCTTGCTCCACTGTAGTCCGCCATCCAAAGAATGGGCCACGCACCAAAGATGTGCAACTCCTGCCAAGATTTATTGCAATGACAGCACACTGCTCACTCCCACTCAAAGCAATGCCCCCAGTATGTTTTAAACCCAGAACAGAGTTAATTCAGAGGGATTCCCATGATTAAGCCCTGCTATGGGTAAAACATGTTGAGGGCATGGCTTGGATGGGAGTGAGCTGTGTGCTGTCATTACAATAAACATTGCATTGACTTGTACATCTTTGGTGTGTGGCCTGTTATTTGGATGGTTGAAATTCTAGACCACATTGTATTCTGCTAAACTGCACCACTTTTTATAAGATTAGTCTGTATAAGTCCAAAAACTGCCATGTCCAGAAGAGATAGTCAGTAGCTACAGGACCCAACTCCATTTCGCTAACATCCTACTCTTTCCACAGGGATACTGTCTATATACCCTATTAGCTACTAGTAAAGCAACTTTTGTATACAGATCCTTAATAGATGGTTCATACCAAAAACGTAAAGTCTACAAGGACTTAGGCTCCTTTCACACACTATGTCTGTCAAACGGACTCCGCTTTTCTCAGCGGGGGATCGAGGCGCCGATCCCCCGCTGAGCAGAAGGATGACAGCTGTGTCTCCGCGCTGGGTGCGGAGACACAGCTGTCAGTTCCCCATACATCTCTATGGGGGAAATCTGATGGGAACGGACCGTCGGTCCGTTCTCATCCGGTCCCATCTGATCCGATCTGCTGGACGGATGGAAAATAGGGTTTCCATCAGTCCAGATTTGACGGATCGGATCGGGTTGGATGTCAGCGGACATGTCTCCGCTGACATCCGATGCCCCGTAGGAATGCATAGGGGGGACCGTTCAGATCCGCCAAAAAAACGAACAGGCGGATCTGAACGGTCCGCCTGTGTGAAAGGGGCCTTAATGAACAGCGTGATGTAAATGGGAATACTGGGAATTCCTGATAAAGAAAAAAAAATATGTACAGTATCTAATCATCTATATTATCTATATATAGATAAGGGGGAAATAAACCAGGTAGGATTACCGCTGTGGAATTTTCTCAGTTCTCAGATATTTTATGGACTACAAAACCCATCCCCATGTGTTATGGGAGAAGTGCTCTGTAGTTCTAACATACTTCCTGTTATTGGGTGACAATGCTGCTCATCCATAGATACATTGCATTGAGTAAGTGTGGTCACCCCCTGACAGGAAGTGCTCAACCCTACCTTGAATCAGCAGCATCTTCAGCACTGGAGTGCTTTGGTCCAGTAGGATAGTCTGTCCTTTAGTGATGACAGCCATTGAACCTTCATCTGGGGGCGAGTCCCCTCCCCAGGTATATTTAGAGGACCAAACATCAATGTAGAAAAAGTCAGCATTGTCCTGAAACAGACAAACGTGGATATCATATCATACAGTAAAGTAAATTATATTTTATGAAAAAATAAATCTATAGGCCAACAGATAAAATTAGGTTGGCAGAACCTTATAGGTTATCAAGCTCTCCATTGTCTCTCTTTTGCAGCTCTGTTCCCCTGTTTTTCCCAATTATCCCTCTTTTAGGTTTGATCTATTTATCTAACATCTATCCTAGCCAAAAACACTTTATTTTTTGACAGCACAGAGATTAGTTAGAATATCTGTTTTTACTGCTTTGTTGGGGAGATTTAGTTGCACTTCCTGACAAAGTCTCTAAACCTTCAGGTCCCAGTGACATCGTCAGGAAGTGAAATCCGCCCATCAGAAACAAAGAAGGAGAAAGACACATGGGCTATTCTGGTTCCATAATTTATCCTCACAAAAGGTCCAGTTGAGACATCCTCAAGCCCCTGAATCCCCTCCAGTCTGCACCCACAAATCCATGCTTTCACCTTTAGCAGTTTAATTTCTGTGCCTGGAATTGGGCTTTTACCTTTATGTCAGAGTTTAGCCTGTAAATGATAACATTGTTTCACCCATTCAAGCACTAGTACAGGGGTATCCATACTTTTGACCTTCCTGGGCCACATTGAAAGAAGAGGAATGGTCTTGGGCCACACACAAAATACACTAACAATGAGGATAGCTGATGAAAGGAAAAAGTCTGGCAGATCACAAGTTAACAATCACTAATATAGATAATGTAGCTATCTGAGTAAAAAAACTTCATTTTTCTTTATAATATTTTTAATTATATTTTTAATATAAAAGTAAAATAGGGCAACATAAAACTAGTGCAATATTTGACACAGTTTTTGATAAACGAATGCATCAATATCTTTTTCAATGGATGTAGTAGCAATTCTCAATGAATTCTCATTTTGGTTCTAATTATGCCCTTCATGTAGTTCATCCTTGAAAATAGTTGGTCACAAATATAGGTGCTGCTGAAAACTGGTGACGTAAATAAGGGGTGACTGTGAAGAGTGGGTATTTTCATTAGGAAGATAAAACGTACAAAAGTCCAGTTAGGCTCGGTTCACACTGGTGCGATGCGGGAAACACTGCAAATCCACTGCCATATGCGAACCGCTGGGAGTGTTAATACAAAGTTAATGACACCCCCAGATCAGTTTGCATATCGCAGTGCAAACTGTCAATTCAGTGTGTGAGCACCCATGCAATCCGATTCTGGTGCGGACCAAAAAAAGGGTCCTGCACGACCAATTGCTTTGCAAATTCAGCTATACAGTCTGTATGGCTGAGTTCGCATCGCACAGACATCACATGTGATTTGCATAGCAGTGCAGGTGCAAATTACATGCGATACCTGGCATTGCACTAATGTGAACTGAGCCTAAAAAGACACTGTCACGTTTTTCTGCATGTGTTTGCTGAGGCTAAGTTCACATGTAGGCGTTTTGGGGCCTTTTTGGGGAGTTTTTCTGCTCTAGGATCAGCTCAAAGAACGCCCAACAAGACAAATCCTATTCATTTCAATGGCCCCTGTTCACATCTGAGCGTTTTGACGTTTTAAGCAAAACGCCCAACGCTCAAAAAAGTACATGAGCTTCTTTTTGGGCAGATTACAGGCGTTTTTATTTTTTCCCATTGGTTACTAGTCAACCTAAAAACAACTGTACAAAAACGCCTGTAAAAACGCCTGTAAAACGCCTGTAAAACGCCTGAAAAAACGCCCATAAAAACGCCTGAAAAAACGCCTAAAAAACGCCTGTAAATAGCAACGACAACATGTGAACGTAGTCTAAGGCTGCATTCACATGTCAGCGTTTGGATCGCGGGCAGAACCGCCGCGGTTCCGCCCGCGATCCGGAGATTATTGCAAATCGCGGGACGCCTAGCGTTGCCCGTTGATTTGCAATAGCCCCCCAAACGCCGATCGGCAGGCGGAAATCGCGGCAACATCGCTCGGCGTTTGGGGGGCTATTGCAAATCAACGGGCAACGCTAGGCGTCCCGCGATTTGCAATAAATCTCCGGATCGCGGGCGGAACCACGGCGGTTCTGCCCGCGATCATACGCTGACATGTGAACGGAGCCTAAGTGTAAACACATTTTATAAGGAATTCCAAATAAAAATCAACATTTATAAGTAAGTTTACAATTTTGTGGTGAGCTGCAATCATAGCTTTCTTGGGCCGCAGGTTGAACACGCCTGCACTAGTATACAGGAACTACAGAAATGCTGCCCATGGAAGCCAGTTAAATGTCCATTATCATTTCCAAGAAATGATACAATACTATGAACATCACATTTTAACAAATACCAGCAAACCTAAAGAGTATGCAAAACCATTCAAAGTGTCAGGGGAGTGACTGTAAGATAAATATATGTGCTTGGGCATTGGGAAAGCACAGTCATAAGTTTATCTAGCCCAAACTTTTTTATAGTTTGGGATAGAGTCAAGTTTTTTTTTTTTTTTTATCTTTTTTTCACAAAAAGGTGCTTTATTGAAGTAGCACAAACTAGTAACAATTGAACAAATAGTGTTTGTGGATATACATATTCGATAACAGAATAATTTTTAATGAACTTTTTTTATCATGTCCATGTCCCACTGGGGAGATTTTCCCTTACTACATACCACACAAGATACACAAGAGTGAGTGAGGAGTGTATTACCATTTGTCGTGGTAACATGGGGTAAAACGTGGTCTTAAAATAAACAGATGTGATTTCAACTCATAGCACCAACAACATAATGGCCCTTCTTTGGTTCTTGTGGCACTTCTTCTGGAAGGTCTATCCATGTATGATGCTAGGGAAACATTTGTATTCTGTATTTGAAAAGGATTGCCCCATTCAACTTATGACCTGCCACCTTTTCAATTTACTGGTCTAGGTCTAAGAATGAGGCATGTTACAACAATAACATGATAACATTAATACAGATTCCATTGTCAAGCATCTGGATATAAAGACGTCATGCACTGCTAGATCCATGGCTATAGAGGGCCCACTTCTGTGCATGATTCCCTTTCCTCTACAGTGCACTCATAAGAACATTGCCATAAATAGTTTATTATTTAATAGTGATTTTCTCATCTACAGGTGTGTAATACTCTGTTGCTGGGATGGTAGATGTTATCCATAATAAGGACGTCACATGATGTTGGTTCATGTAAAATCTTACCATTAGAGCTACTCCTTGGCCTTCGATGTTCACCCGGACCTTGGCTTTCTGTGAAGGGGAATGGGCTGAGGTAATGCAAACAATCTGTGTGCTGTTAGCTGATTGAACAATGCACGGGGACTGTGCAATTGTGACAGTGATATTTGAGGAATCATTTCTAGAAAGGAAAGAAAAATGTTGATGACTAGACATTTCCATTTACCTTATAGGGACACTTTTGAAGGCTGTGAGGGAAAGTAACATTTTTTGCCTATAACTAATGTACTGTTCATACTTTGTTTTCCCAATAATGTTTAATTACCCTGGTTTCCTCTGTTTCTATGTTCTATGTTGGGTTTCCCTGATATGCACTGTGCAGGGGGCATATATATACCAGTGGAGGACCAGAGTGCAAGAATAATGGTCTGGCTCTCCAGCCTGCTGCTTGAACATGGCAGCTCGTTACAGTTTTATCAGCTATGAACAGGAAGACTGAACAAATCAAGGACAATCTGACACTGTCAGCTTACCATGTGTAATCACACATGGAGTGATTACCTGCTGTGGATGGATGCACATCTGTCCCTAACTACAGGTAATCTCTCCAAGCAGTCTTCATTATGATCACATAATAAAAAATATACAAAAAGTTATAGTCTTTATTATGCAATTTAACTTCAGTTGGGCTTGACTTCTACTGACTTCAACTGGACTTCAAATGTACCAAGTTGATGTGTTAGGTATGTTGAAAATTAACCACTTTACCACCGGAGGATTTTGCTGTCTTACGTCTGGGCCACTTTTTGCGATTCGGCACTGTGCGACTTTAACTGACAATTGCGCAGTCATGCAACGCCGTACCCAAACAAAATTTACGTCCTTTTTTTCCCACAAACAGAGCTTTCTTTTGGTGGTATTTGATCATCTCTGCGATTTTTATTTTTTGCGATATTAATAAAAAAATGCGACAATGTTGAAAAAAATAACAATATTTTTCTATTTTGACAGTTAAAAAATATCCAATATATTAAATTTTTGTCATATATTTAGGCCAAAATATATTTAGCTACATGTCTTTGACAAAAAAATTCTCAATGAGCGTATTTTTAACCACTTTAAGACCGGAAGATTTTACCCCATTCCTGACCAGGCCATATTTTGCGATTCGGCACTGCATTAATTTAACAGACAATTGCGTGGTTGTGCGACGCTGTACCCAAATTAAATTGATGTCCTTTTTTTCCCCACAAATAGAGATTTCTTTTGGTGGTATTTGATCACCTGTGCGATTTTTACTTTTTGCGCTATAAACAAAAAAAGAGCAACAATTTTGAAAAAATAACAATATTTTTCACATTTTTTTAAATGAAATTCCCCCCCAAAAAATGTAAAAATCAAAATTTTTTAACATTTTAGGCCAATTTGTTTTATGCTACATATTTTTGGTAAAAAAAATCGCAATAAGCATATTTTGATTGGTTTGCGCAAAAATTATTGCGTTTACTAACTAAGGGAAAGATTTCTGTAATTTTTGGTGTTTTTTTTTTTTAACGAGTAATGACGGCGATCTGCGATTTTTTTTGCGGGACTGCGACATTGCGGCGGACAGATCGGACCCCTGACTGACATTTTTGACACTTTTGGGGGTACCAGTGACATTACTACAGTAATCAGTGCTATACATATGGTGGCGTAGGTCTACGTGGCCAGACGATAACGAGCCACTGTGCCGCAGTAGCAGCACAGTGAGCAGACGTAAAGTGGTTAAAGTCAAACATTTTTTTTTTCTTTTTGTGCAGAGTAGTGAATTATTTCTGTATCTTCTGTCAGGTTTTAATTGGTGACTGTGTCCCCATTAGAGAGATTTGTCCTCACCTCCTGTCTTGAGGACAGGGTATTAAAATGGACAGAAAGCAAAAGGGAGGGGGGCAGAAACAAAATAACTATTACTTTAGTAGACTAGGGTGGGGTTACAACATCTGTTTTTTTTTTTTTTTTTTTTTTGTTTTTTTGCTCTCTGAATCTATCCATAGCGGTGGCATGAACAAATACTATTTATGCTGTAAAGCAGAATTCAAGTAAAAAATTAAATGTAACAGCCCATTTAAAATTACATTAAAATAAATGACCTTTAGCTTGGAGATGTCCTTCTCCTACAGTACTTCTATTTCGTCATTAGATGTATTCCAGGTTAAATAATGACTAGTATCAATTATATCACTTTCTCTGAGTCCAGGCTATCATGGACTCATCCCCAGCCTGTGACTGGAGATGGGGAAGCAGCAAGGTGATCAGCTCTTTCTGATTCTCTCTTTCTGCTTTAGAGTTCCACTTTGAGCACACTCTATTCATAAATTAAATAATTTTAGATATGATACATCAGTGTATTAATACTCAGGACAATCAAGTGCATGGCCATGCCTTAAGACTGCAGATGATGGTCTGGTGCACAGAGCCAAGGCCGTGTGCACATCTGCAAATGTTGATGCATGGGTGTCTGCTGCTGTGCCTCATGAGCAGAACTGCATTCTGTTATCGTGTGTTTGACCCAGCTTGCCTCCTGACTCTGCTTTATCCAGATCTATTGCTGACTGTAGTTTTGGTCCTGGTTTCATCCTCAGCCTGATTTTTTGTTACTTCTGCTGCTCTACTGATATCAGCCCCTAACCTGGCTCCTGCTGTCCGATTTGGCACTGCTGCTACCCAGTTGTTGCTGGCCCTGGCTTGTCTTGACTTCAGCTTTGCTTTCTGCTCTGCCTGTGCGCAAGCACCCTGCACAAGTTCCAGTCTGAACATCCAAATCATCCTAACAGTCCTCCAAATTGTCATCAAACCATCAGGACCCACTGCAGGCACCATGCCACTTCTCATTCTTCTACATACCCTGTCACCATATTCAGGGGGTATTGGACGGGAGGCATAAGGAAAGCCCTATCATCAGCTCAGCCTCTACCAAATATTGGACACTGCAAAACCCAACTTAAAATTCTTAGGTTGTTAAATATTGGAAGGCTAGCAGTAGCAGAAAGCAGTTTGCAGTGATGGCCAGTGATGGACAAGTATTAAGAGAATAATTAATACCCAAACAGAGATCCAGTGATGGTGAGTCTGGTGCCCCCAGCGGTGCCTCCTCTCTTTGGGCTGACATCAAATATGAGAGGGGTTAGTGCAGTAGAGTAGGTAAATGAGTTGTTGATCGAGACAGCACTGTTTGGGTTAATGACACTGACATTACAGATTTGAGAAGCTGCATTTGTACCTGGAAAAAAAAAACAAAGAATAAGCTAATTTTTACCATTTACTTGTGTAAAATCAGTGTACATAATGTACTCCCTCTTGTATGGAGCATTAAGAAATCATACCTTTTTTGATTGGCTATGGAAGAAATTTAAATCTGTACTAGGGAAATTATAGAAGCTTTCATTCTGATCTCTACTCCTGTAAATGCCAGTTGACTGGTTGTCTTTTTGCTCCAATGGTTTTCTGGGACACTGACCTGAAACAACTATGCAGTTCTGAACTTTCTAATCTGCATGCTTGTTTCAGTACAGTAACTCAGAGGGTACTGAAATCAGAAGGTGGTCAACAACTGATTCCCTTTAAAGCATGTCTTAACCCAAAAACAAAATGTAGTATATTGCAGCTTACCAGTCCTTAGATCTGGTGTCTGCATTAGTATTCAAACACATATACAAACCACTTATTTAAAAGTCTTAGAGGGAGGAAATAGGAGCCCCCATTTTGACTGTACATATTTAAATTTGTGAAGTCTCTTAAAATTTTGCATTAAGGCAATGGTCAGATTAGACTTCAACTGCGAGGTTGAATAAACCCAGTTGTATCTAATTTATTAAATTCCAGTGGTAATCCTACCTGGTTTATTACCTCCTTATCTATATATAGATAATATAGATGACTAGATACAGATTTTTTATTATTTATAAATATATAAATGTCTATGGGATTTTTATGTTTTAATTTTCTTTTGTTTTCTTTTTATCTCTTTTTCATTCCCTTTATGGTTTCATTTTTTAAAACAATGTATTTTTAAAAAAAATAACATAATCATGTTTTGAAATTATTTTGTATTTATTTTTACTGATAATTTTATTATGATTTAAAGCCCTGGAGATAGGGGTGTGCTTTTGGCCTTATAGACACAGGCATAATTTAGCATACACCCGTGTGAGGGTCATAATTACCTACTCGGGGATACACAGGCATTCCCGTGCATGCCCATTCCGCCATTCCCATTCATGATGATTGGGCCACATGGACATAGTCGCTGATCACAATTTAAAACGTGGATGGGTTCATGCAGGTGTGGGTCCCTTGAACGCACACTGTCTGCGTTTGGGGACCTGCACCCATATGGCTGTCAAATTGACATGAATGCTGGGACTACCAGTATGGGGATACATGGAACACCTGTGCAGGCAAACATAGCCCTCGCACAGGCATAAGCAAAAGGAAGCCTGTGTGAACGAGGCTTTACTTATGAAATGCATTGGCTTTTTTGGATACTATTACAAATAAATAAATATTTGTTCATTGTTTGCATGTTCCCCTCTTTTTTTTAACCCTCTACATTTTTATACATGCCCACTGTTATCAGTATATTGTAGAAATACGCATTATTCCACAAATTATTTCCAAACTTGAAATAGTTTCCTGTGTTTTATCTTTTGAGATACAAGTAAAACTGAGAAAATATAGTACAATAAACAAGTGTGATCATAAGCATTTTATGAGTTAAGGCCTACTATCTATAAGACTGAATAACATGGAAGAATTTCTAATATGCTCTGCGGATCTTTTTCAGTGAAGTTGTATTGATTTGATGGGTAGCTCAGTCACTTACCATTATTCAAAGGCAATTCACAGAGAAGGAAGCTTGCATTAGATCCAACTTGATCTATTTTGCACTCAGAGTTGCAGACCAGCACCTTGGATACCGTCTCATCAAACCCAGAGCCAGCAATAGTGACCATCAATCCTCCACCAAAGCTTCCTAAACAGCATAAAGAGATAAATAATTGGCTACATATTCATTTTGCAATAAATATTCACTGTTAATAACTACCGGTATTTCATAACTTTTTATACGCTGTCTCATTTAGGGCTCTCTTTAAATAAACAATTGCTTTATGAGTGTCCTAATATCCGCATAAAAGTAACTACCCATAATGTTTGTAATGTGTGTAATGTTAGTTTCTATTTGTTGCCTTTCGCAGGGCAAATGCCATTTCTCTAACAGTAAATTGTATGAGAAATAAGCCGTAAGAACATTCAACAAAGAGTTAAAAATTTGACCAACAGAGAAATAGCCTAACATAAAAATATGCTGGAGACCTCTACACTGTGTACAATGTGTATGGAGATTCCTGTGCAAACGTCCGAATGGGTGAGTGAATGGGTGTTCAGTCAAGTGAACCTCCATCTGCAGTGGGAAGTGAAACATTTATCAGAGGTATTACTACTGCTGCTAATTGTGACAGATTTCTGCTCAGTGCTCCTGGTTGTTAGGAAGGTGGCACCTGCATTTTAACAACCAGCGACTCACCCCCACCCAGCACATTCCTGTCTAAGGGGTAAATATAAAAAAGGCATTACGTCTCTCCCAGAACTCATTTTGGGTCTTTCACATCTGCTAAAGACTTTAAGGGGGGCACCACAAAGAAATGAAAAAAAAAAAAAACCTATGGGGTACCCCCAAAAAGCACTACCAGACCCTCATCTGAACACAGTGCTGTCTTAATAGCATTATGAGCCCCTAGGCAAAGTAATACTTTGGATCCCCTACCAGCCTGTCCCAATTTACACACCTACTCTCAATAATTAAAATATAAATCGTTGATAGAATTAAACATATATTTATTAGTACTTTCAATAAAATCAATTTTAAACGATAAGAAAACATTCCATAAATCAAAGACTAATCAACACAAAGAGCACAGTATTGGGGGAGGCAAAAAGGGCACAGTACAGAAGATTCCGATTCAGAATACTTTATTAATCCCTAAGGGAAATTACTGAGGAGGAGTCAGGAGGGCTAAATACTGGCAATCAGGAGGGCACAGTACAGGTTCCAGGGCTCTGACTGGGACATGGCCTCTCCCGGGAAAGCTTAGAAAAGAGTTTGACTGTCCTGTCAAATCTGGGACAGTTGGCAAGCATGATGTATGGGGATGCCAATGCATTAATACAGCCCTGTCTGAACATGCAGTGTACTAGCAAAGGGAAAAAAAAGGAAGGGGGAGGGGGGTTTCAATTCTACACCAGGCAACATGGTAGAGTGCCTTGCCAGGGGAAACCCCCCTGGAAAAGAACCTTGTCCCCATGTTGATAAGAAAAAGGACCTCTTCCCTACAATCCTGGCTCATTGTTGCTGGTATCTGTGGAAGGGGGCTTATAGGAATCTGGAAGCCTTCCTCAACAATAAGTAACCCCCAGATATCAGTTTTCCCTTTGCAAATGATCAAGTGGTACATAAAACCTCTACTCATTCAAAAAAAAAGGGGAAAAGTAAATAACAGCACGTCCGTTGATAAAAAAAAAGTCCCACAATAACAAACCACCTTCAATCATCCAGTCAAGTGATGCAGATCTTCGTTATTTAGAATAAACGAAGCCTGACGACAGAAAAAAAACAACACCTGCCAACACATCCAAACCCATCATTTCACTCCCAAAGAAGGACATCTCCCAGTTCCTGACGCCAAAATGTAACCAAAGGGGTGGGGTCTCCTGGGTGACTTATTGACCATAGATGGACATGACCATATTTGGTCAGTGACATCATGGGGATCCTTATTTTAAGATCGGTGGAAGAATCATCAACAATCTTTGATATGCTAAGCTAAAAGGGAGCTAAGACAGCTAAAATACCAAAGTTATGAAAAGTAAGACCGCTAACTTCAAAGTTGATGCGGACATAGATGTAGTAGACATCTATCAAATAAAACACTAATAATAAAAAATCCACAGTCAAGAAATAGAACACAGATTGGCACTTGGAAGAGCAAGCATAAAGCTGGACATACACTGATTGAAATGAGTCTGGTTCAGCTGGAACTGGCCAAATTTTGATCAGTGTATAGCAATCTCTGCTTGAAAAAAGTTGATTATTTGACGGACATCTGTCATGTATAGGGGTCTTACCTCATGACCCCGCAGCACCTATTGGGCTCAACTCTTTCCTGTTTTTATCTAGCAAGCACCGCGTGTCACTCGCTGTGCAAACCAAGCATGTAAGTGAAATATGTTTTTTCTGATATGTCATTCCATGACTATTTGATCTATTATGCACCAAATTTTGTGCCAGTTTGTATGGATAGTTGTGTATTATATATTATATACTGTTATATATTTTTTCTAATACTTACAGAAAACCTTCCAGTATTAGCCCTGAAGAAGAGGTGCCAGAACTCGAAACGCGTTGGGTACCTAATCTGGAGTGGATGGTTGAGTTTTCCATAAATTTGCACACAATACTATGCTTGCTTATGGTTTTAATACAATCCAAATGTGTTCTTTTTTGTATATTTCATGTGTTAATAAATTATAACTTTTAATACAACTTTTTTGACACTTATATCTCACTGTGCCTATAAAGTCCCACCCCAGGGGAATCACAATCTTTTGCATTTCCATTACGGGATGTGGCACAATTCTCAGAGGACCTCAACGGGAACACACACATACATCTGTCAAACGGACATGCTAGAAATCTTTTCCTGATCAGTAGCTGCAGCCACTGGACAGCCATTGGCACCTGCTGCTGAGATTCCTTTGAGAAGAGGAGAGAGAAGAGAAGCAGTGCTGCAGGTGGGCACAGCACTGGATCGAGATAAGGCTCAGTTAAGTATTTCATGGGGGGGGGGGGGACTGGGGGGAACTGACATTGAAAGGATTTTTTACCTTAAAGAAGAACATGCATTAAGGTATAAATCTTTTTACCTTTAAACCACTTTAAGAATATTGTAGAGAGCTAGGAAAACAAATGGTTTCTTCAATAAATCAGGCCCACCCCTTCACTAGAAGCCCAGATGACTAGGCTGAAGCTGTCTGGACATATTATGAGAAGAACCAACTGTCTGTAAAAGACAATTTTTCTTGAAAAATAAATGAAGGAAAAAAAAAAGAAAAGGACAACCAACAATAAGATGGATGGATAGAAGGATGGATGGATTGGATGGATACAGTCACAAAAAGCATAAACATGTTGTGTGTGTGTGGAGACTGAAGGCCCAAATCATTCTGAAGAATCACTATCCATGTGGTCTCCAGCAGTTTATTTTGATTTGTTGGCATTGAATGTGTGGGAAAGGGAATTGAGTCAATTTCTTTCATTCAACCCGCTGGTTGAACGAAAACAATGACTCATGTATGGCCAGTCTTAGTCTCCATCAGCAGTCTACTACTAATGGCACTCACCTTGATTTGGAGAGATGCTAGTCATACTCAGTTCATATGTAAATGTTGCACTGGATCTTCCAACGCCTTTCTTATTCTTTAGTAATACTGGAAATGTTCCTCCCCAGTGGTCTGTCACTGTGCAGTTCAGTAAAGTATCTGATATGAAGGTGATGACACATGCGGCATTATCAATAGTCACTGTAACATTTGTGGCATCAGAACCAAACTGTGTGCCAAAAACAGAGATGGTGGTTCCTGATGGTCCTGTTAGTAAAAAAGACGTAGAAAAGCTTTAGATATTTGCATAGGTTATACAATAACTGTACAGTTATGATTTTTTTCATTAATTAAATATTATATCCAAACCAGGGGTTTCACTGTATGGAAATTTTGTTCTATCTTTTTTTTTTTTCAATGACAGTAAAGTCTTATTATTAATAATTAGCTGGTCCATAAAATTTTAAGTTTTATAGCTTCATTCTAGGCAGTAAAAATACACCAAATAATGCATTTGTACTAAATTAAATCACTGAATATATTTTTGAATGGAGTGGATTTTACAAAAGTGAGTACACCCTTCACATTTTTGTAAAAATTGTATTATATCTTTCATGTGACACAGAAGAAATGACACTTTGCTACAATGTAAAGTCAATTTCCTGTCCCCTTAAAATAACTCAACACACAGTAATTAATGTCTAAACCTCCGGCAACAAAAGTGAGTACACCCCTAAGTGAAAATGTCCAAATTGGGCCCAATTAGTCATTTCCCCTCTCGGTGTCATGTGACTTGTTAGTGTTACAAGGTCTCAGGTGTGAATGGGGAGCAGGTGTGTCAAATTTGGTGTTATCGCTCTCATGCTGGTCACTGGAAGTTCAACATGGCACCTTATGGCAAAGAACTCTCTGAGGATCTGAAAAAAAGAATTGTTGCTCTACATAAAAGATGGCCTAGGCCAGTGATGGCGAACATCGGCACCCAAAATGTTTTGGAACTACATTTCCCATGATGCTCCACTACACTGCAGAGTGCATGGTCATCATGGGAAATGTAGTTCCAAAACATCTGGGGTGCCAAGGTTCGCCATCATTGGCCTAGGCTATAAGAAGACTGCCAAGACCCTGAAACTGAGCTGCAGCACTGTGGCCCAAACCAAACAAGAGGTTTAACAGGACAGGTTCCACTCAGAACAGGCCTCGACCAAAGAAGTTGAGTGCCCGTGCTCAGAGTCATATCCAGAGATTGTCTTTGGGAAGTATATGCATTGCTGCAGAGGTTGAAGGGGTGGGGGGTCAGCCTTTCAGTGCTCAGACCATACGCCGCACATTGCATCAAATTGGTCTGCATGGCTGTCGTCCCAGAAGGAAGCCTCTTCTAAAGATGATACACAAGAAAGCCCACAAAAAGTTTGCTAAAGATAAGCAGACTAAAGATGTGGATTACTGGAACCATGTCCTGTGGTCTAATGAGACCAAGATGAACTTATTTGGTTCAGATGGTGTCAAGCGTGTGTGGCGGCAACGAGGTGAGAAGCACAAAGACAAGTGTATCTTGCCTACAGTCAAGCATGGTGGTGGGAGTGTCATGGTCTGGGGCTTCATGGGTGCTGCCAGCACTGGGGAGCTACAGTTCATTGAGAGAACCATGAATGCCAACATGTACTACATGTACTAGGACATATTGAAGCAGAGCATGATCCCCGTCCCTGGGACGCAGGGCAGTATTCCAACATGATAATGACCCCAAACACACCTCCAAGATGACCACTACCTTGCTAAAGAAGCTGAGGCTAAAGGTGATGCTAAAGGCTAAAGGTGAGGCTAAAGGGTTTAGGTCTCCAGACCTAAATCCTATTGGGCTTACTCAAATTGAAGGTTGAGGAGTGCAAGGTCTCCAACATCCACCAGCTCTGTGATGTCGCCATGGAGGAGGGGAAGAGGACTCTAGTGGCGACCTGTGAAGCTCTGATGAGCTCCATGCCCAAGAGGGTTAAGGCAGAGCTAGAAATAATGCAGGCCACACAAAATATTGACACCTTGTGCCCAATTTGGACATTTTTACTTAGGGGTTTACTCACTTTTTTTGCCAAAGGTTTAGACATTAATGGCTGTGGGTTGAGTTGTTTTGAGGGGACAGCAAATTTACACTGTTATACAAGCTGTACACTCACTACTTTACATTGTAACAAAGTGTCACTTCTTCAGTGTTGTCACATGAAAAGATAAAATAAAATATTTACAAAAATGTGAGGGGTGTACTCACTTTTGTGAGATATTGTATCTTTACTTTTAAGGACAAAACAACAGAGTCTCTATAATGTAACCCTCCTCACAGAATATATTTATATTTCTTTTGTTTCTTCATGACTCTGTTAAGTATTGAGACCAAAAAGTAAAGTCGGAGGAGCATGTGCCTCACTCCATGTAATAGCACTGGGCCAATCAATGCTGTCACGTGGTGCATTCTTCTCCATTGTCACGTGATCCATTCTAAGCTATGATTACAGTGACCAACCAATTACACACTTTTTTGGATTGCTCCTGACTGCTGAACAGAGTGGTGAGAGAGTGAAACGAATATACGTGTTTCTGGGAAGGGGGAATTAAAGCAAACTTGTTGCCTTGTCGTGCATGGGCAAAACACAGATTCACTTTAAAGAAAGCTCCACTCAAAAGCTCCACTTTTCTGCCTCCTCCCCCCCTTCGCTGTCACATTTGGCACCTTTTGAGGGGGGAATGGCTACCTAGTTTTGACAGCCGGAAGTTTGGCTCCTCTTCTTCTTCCACCATAGCCGACCCGTTCAAAGAGCGCAGCACGGCTTCACTGCCAGTTTCCCCTAGTGGAGATTGTGGTGGCAGCACCTGATAGCCGATCAAAAAATCGGTTCAAGTGAGGACACCAATGGATTCCTATACAGGTAAGTGTCCTATTGTTAAAAGTCAGCAGCTACAATATTTGTAGCTGCTGACTTTTGTTTTTCTGAAGGAGCCTGGAGCGCCTCTTTAACCGCTTAAGGGTGGCCCCACATATATATATACTGTGACAGGGCCACCCTTAAGCATGAAATCACGCACCTGTACATGATTTCTTTCTTTGAGTCTGGGGCACACGCCACCAGTGACTCGCTCCTGTTGTGATTGGACACAGCAGGAGCCAATCTGCGGGTCCGGTGTCTGCCGGCACCCCACAATCTTTCCCGGGCAGACAGAACGGCGATCTGCCTATGTAGACAAGGCAGATCATCATTCTGTCAGAGGGGAAGATGGAGATCCTGTGTTTCTGCTAAGCAGGATGGCGGTGATCAGCGATTTTTAGCGGGACTGCGACAATGCAGAGAACAAATCTGACACTAGGTGACACTTTTTGGGGACCAGTGACACCAATATAGTGATCAGTGGTAAATAAAAAATGCACTGTCACTGTACTAATGAACTGGCAGGGAAGGGGTTAACATCAGGGGCAATCAAAGGGTTAAATGTGTTCCCTGGGAGTGCTTGCTAACTGTCGGGGGTGGGGACAAGATTGTGTTTGATCTTCCTTTATCAGATACAAATGCAATGAATTGTTGTTATAAAGCCTTCACATTAAAAAGTCTTGGTAAATCTAAAGGAGATACACTGTAATGGGTACGGCCAGTCTAAGGGTTTTTTAAAATTACCAGAAAATGTTTATTTCTGTTCAGACACTTCTGAAATATACACCACCATGCAAATAGAACAACAAGGTTGGTGACCTGTTTTTTTTTTGGTTTGAAGTTAAAGTGTTACTAAACCCAGGACCCTGCATTCACTATATCTGGTCTTCCACAGAACATGGAAATGCAATTATTTTAGTAAATATAAACTGCTAAATATCTTTTCTCATTAGCAGTATATAGCAGTCTTGTGACTTCTATCAGTGTCTGACCAAGCACTGGTAAAGCTTGTAGGAGGAGATTTCTGACTGACCTATAAAACTGCAAGACCCTTGATCTTTTGTCTGGACAGTGCTGATTGGCCCTGCATTGATCACATGCATCCTCCCAAGAAAAGAAAATCTCTCTAGCAATACACACCAAACTGAGCATGGGCAGCCTGACTCCATAGACTTTGTGTTAACAGGAAATTATTAGGAGTCAGTGGAAGGAGGGGAGGATCAGAGAAGACAGGATCAAACAGCCTTTTTACACAATGTGGAGGATGAACTTCTTAGGTTCCACAGTGAGTATAATAAGCATGCTTTAATGCATATAAAGACAAATTTTACTGTTGTGGGTTTAGTAACACTTTAGTTTTAGCCTTGTCACATCCCTCCCCCAGCTTGTGGCTAGACACTGAAGGAGCAGCAGGAGCACAGTGGTGAGTCATCCTTCTGCTCACTTACTGCAGTCAGGATATTCATTTCTAGCTCAAATGAACCACAGCATAAAGTACTGTCTGCCCCTCCCTCAATCTGATGTACAGGGATTGCAAGAGGCTGATACCAAGTCATATTTAAGCACCTCTACTAGTTACATTTACAAATGTAATTATATTTTTAAATGAATACATAACTGCACTAATTGATAACGTTTTATATCTGCTTTACGTGCCACATGTAAAATATGATACCTGTGCTGGGAGAAATTGATGTTACTGTAGGGGTGTCCACCTCTGAGTAGGAATAGCTGAGCGATGGATAGGACGCAGATGGTATGTAAATGTTTACTGTGGCAGTCTTGGCGGCTGAAGCTGCAGGAGTAACACACTGGATACTGCCGGGGGTTACTGAGAGAATAAAGCATGGGGCGCCATCAACTTTCACCGTAGTATTCCTCGGGGGGAATCCATTTCCGTCTATCTGCAAAACCGTTCCACCTAGAACACTTCCAGATGGTGTCAAAAGTACAGCTTCAGCAGGACTGTTTATGGTCAAGCGGCTCTGGGCCAAGCCTTTGCTTAAGACAACAACTTTGACTTCACAGTTACCAGCAGGAATTGGATCTAAACTGCATATAATTTGTGTGTCATTGACATCTTCCACACTGGCTGCCACATTATCTCCAATGTAAACTGCTATGTCATTAATGTCTGCTCCAAATCCATTGCCATAAATATTCAATACGGTCGAAGTGTTGCGTACTACATTCGGAGAAATGCTTGAAGCAACCACTGTAACTGGGCTGGTATAGTTGAAGTTGCAGCTTCCTTTGCACAGTGCTGTAATTCCATTGACTGTCACCTGGACATTAACAGTTTGAGCGGAACTGTCTTGGGTGTCACAAATAATGTTTGTGTAATTAATTGATACGATGCTGCAGCCTAAACCTGTTATAGTGGTGGCATTTGAGAAACCAGAGCCAACTATGGTTATTCTTGTAAGTCCGGAAACAAAGCCATTGTTTGGCATGATGGAATCGATGTGAGGCAACAAGGCAAATCTCCTGTTCATCTCTTGGTTTATAGCATTTATAGCGTTACCGTAGTTGTTCACTGTTAAAGATACAAGTTCTGCAATTCCAATATTCATTGAGTTCTGAGGATCTATCTTGCAGGTTATCGAAGTTTCATTACTGGACAAGACTATACATGGATAATTTCCAACTGAGACCTAGTAAAAATATAGATATGGGTATATTTAATTATTAGGTTTGCAAGCAAAGATGATATTCCTACTAAAAATTCCTTAAGAACTAGACCAATTGACTTCTTGAATTCGATTACGAATAGTGTTTCTAATGTCTTCAGCAGAATTACTATAAGAAAAGCAACAGGTCCTAGGGTTCACCTACAGTTCATGGACCATCCCATTATGCAGTGCTGTCTGGCTTGGATAATACACTTCTCAAAACAATTAACACTTTGAAAACACATCAGATCTCAAGGGGGAATAATATCATGCAGGATATCTATACTGATATGGACTGGGTAATGTGTTAGGAATGAAAGGATGCCACATCGTTTGATGGAAATGAAAATTATCAACCTACAGAGGGCTGAATTTAAAGACACCCCAAATATCAAAGTGAAAAAATAATGCAGCAGGCTAGTCTGTTTTGCTAAAAATTCATTGCAGCAACTCAAAATGGTATTCAGTAGTTTGTATGGCCCCCACGTGCTTGTATGCATACCTGACAACGTTGGGCATGCTCCTATTGGATTTAGGTCAGACAAACGTGGGGACCATTCAATGGTATCAATTCCTTCATCCTCCACGAACTGGCTGCATACTCTTGCCACATGAGGCCAGGCATTGTTGCGCACCAGAAGGAACCAAGGACCCACTGCACCAGGGTACGGTCTGACAATGGGTCCAAGGATTTCATCCCGAAGCCTAATGGCAGTCAGGGTGCCATTGTCTAGCCTTTAGAGGTCTGTGCGTCCCTACATGGATAAGCCTCCCCAGAACATCACTGACCCACCACCAACCCGTTAATGCTGAACGATGTTACAGGCAGCATAACATTCTTCATGGCTTCTCCAGACCCTTTCATGTCTGTCAAATGTGCTCAGGGTGAATCTGCTCTCATCTGAGAAAAGCACAGGGCACCAGTGGCAGACCTACCAATTCTGATGTTCAATGGCAAATGCTAATCGAGCTCCGCAATGTCGGGCAGTGAGCACAGGACCCACTAGAGTACTTTGGGCCCTCAGGCCACCCTTATGAAGTCTGTTTCTGGTTGTTTGGTCAGAGACATTCACACCAGTGGCCTGCTGGAGGTAATTTTGTAGGGCTCTGGCAGTGCTCATGCTGTACCTCTTTCCACAAAGGAACAGATACCTGTCCTGCTGATGGGTTAAGGACCTTCTTTGGCCCTGTCCAGCTCTCTTAGAGTAACTGCCTGTCTCCTGAAAGCTCCTCCATGCTCTTGGGACTCTACTGAGAGACACAGCAAACCTTCTGGCAATGGCACGTATTGATGTGCCGTCCTGGAGAAATTGGACTGCCTATGCAACCTCTTTAAGGTCCAGGTATCGCCTCATGCTACCAGTAGTGACACTGACCCTAGCCAAATGCAAAACTAGTGAAAAACAGTCAGAAAAAATTAATAGGGAAAAAAATGTCAGTGGCCTCCACCTGTAAAATCATTCCTCGTTTGGAGGTCACCTTATTGTTGCCCATTTAGTGCACTAATATACTCTGAATAAAAAATGTTCCTTTAGATTTTTTGAGCAGTGTATAATAAAAAAAATGGGACACTTCAGGTATTGATGTATAGACCATGCAGCATATTATGTCTAAAGCGCATCTTTGGCTCAAATACGGTATTGTGCCAAAAAATGTCCCACATTAGGATTGTTTTACTTTTTTTGCACAGAAAGAAACCATATAATAGTGCAAAAGTTAAATAAATAGTTTACCATAACAGTACACAACAATCAAATATACAAAAGAGAAAGACACAATAACAAAAAATACAACATCCCTTCCCCTCTTGAAAAAAAAAAAAAACCCAAACCCTATAAATAAAGAAATAAGAATAGATATTTTTATTTTAAAGCAAATTTTACATAAGCCATACAATGAGTGAAATTTCGTTTTTTTTCTTCACTTCTGTAAAATTTTGCCTAAACCAACCTGCTCATCCCAATTAATGACTGATCTGCAGTAGACATTGCAATATATGAATGGCCAGAGTGCAAAGATGTGAGCGGGTCTCTCTAAAACAAGAAATTACTATGACTATAGAAGATGCCCACTGGATTTTTTGGAGTTGCACCAAAAAAATTAATACCACATTATGTAAAATTATACACCTTTAAACCATATTTAAAGTGATTGTAAAGGCACAAGGTTTTTTTTTTTTATCCCAATGCATTCTATGCATATAGATAAAAAGACTTCTGTGTGCAACAGCCCCCCTCAGCCCCCCAAATACTTACCTGAGGTTCCTCTAGATCCAGCGATGTTGCAGCTTTTTATCTTTTTATTTATTTTTTGATGTTGCAGGAATGTCTTGGCCCATTGGAACTCCCCTCATCAGTGAGCCAATGAGGAAAGAAAGGGGGGAGCTGGGCACAGGGAATGGACACTGGAAATTGTGGCTTGGCTCGGGTGCCCCCATAGCAAGCTGTTTGCTATGGGGGCACTCAACAGGAGGTAGGGGCCAGGAGTACTGAAGAGGGACCCAGGAAGAGGAGGACCTGGGCTGCTCTGTGAAAATCCACTGCACGGAGCAGGTGAGTATAACATTTTTGTTATTTTTAACTAAAAAAAAAAGGAGACTTTACAATCACTTTAAATTAAAAGCAGTGGACAAATTACATATAGCCATGTTTCGAAAAGAAAAGATAAAAAAGTAAACATTAGTGTGTGTTCCACATAAAGACAAAGTCTTCACAACAAGTAAACAAGTACTGATATTTGTTTTGACATGTTTCGTGAAGCAATGTTCACTTCTTCAGGAGAAGATAGAATTTACAGTATTGTACTTGGTTCAGTTGAATTACTAACATGGGCAATGTTGTGTTTTGCTAAGTTTTACCCAACATGGGACTCTAAGCTTTATAATATTTCTGTAAAAAAGGGAATAACCCCAAAGCCAAAAATAAAATCTTGCAGACAATGCTTTCTTGCAACTCTTGGGGACTCCAGTAATAAGGTCTTCCCACTTGAGTTCCTCTGTTCTCCCTTGCCCTACATACACTCACTTCTCCTGCTACAGAAAATGTGGTCTCATTCCCTGGTAATGGCTGTAACAGTAGTGGGACCTGGAGAACCAGATATGAGATATATAAAATGCTGATGAGAGATTGAGCACGAACATCTACCCAGAACTGAACTTTAGGTGGACTGAACCTGCAAAACCAAACCACAGCAGTGTTTGCTATACTAAGACCTTATATATACCAGACCTTATATATACCAGACCTTATATATACCAGACCTTATATATACCAGACCTTATATATACCAGACCTTATATATACCAAGGTCTGTCTGTCTGTCTGTCTGTCTGTCTGTCTGTCTGTCTGTCTGTCTGTCTGTCTGTCTGTCTATCTATCTGTCTATCTATCTATCTATCTTATTCTATCTATCTGTTTGTCTCTTTTGGTCTCATCCAAATAGTTACCTGGTTAGCACATGTGATGTTACTGAAGCCAGATCCCACTATGGTTATGGGGTCTTGAATTGTTCCATAGGTTGGTGTAATGCGGGTAATGGAAGGTGAGTAACAGTTGGAGTACCGAAACCAGATGGAGTAGTTATGTGGTGTACTATCTTTTAGCTGTAGACAAATAGGTTCTGGAGCAGCACAGTCAACAGCTGATGAATTTAAAAGGGGAACTGCAGAAACACAGAAATATAAATTAAACAAAGAACAATACATACAAGTCTGATAATTTACTGTATATATACTATTTTTTACACATGTGTACCTTTTTAATAAATATATTTAATCTGAATGTCTGCTTGTATTTCTACTGGCTCAATTCACAAAGCTTCACACAAGGACAAGAATTGAGTTTCATGTAAAGGGTACAATACAGGAAAAATAGAGTAACAAACAGAGAAGAAGGATCCCTAATTGTAGTAATGCAGAGGACCATGCCTCTTCCCACAGGTCCTTAGTAATGGCAGGCAAATAAATATGTTGAAATATGTTATTGCAACAAGAGCTTGTTGGAAGTGGTATTAGCACTATCAGAATCCACAGCAAACCCAGCTTCTGCTATAATCTGGAGTTCCCTGGAAAATGAGTAAGTAAAGGTTATAACTCATGTCAGTTTTTTTTTTTTTTTTGCCATCTGTGTCCCGTTGGGGACATGTACCACCAGTTCCTGTTTCATAGCCGAAACAGGAAGTGAGGAAAATCCCTGCAAATTAGGAGAATTCCTTGGGGACCTCCAGGTCACTAGGACTAGTGTCCCCATTGCAAAATTCCCCCGTTACACAGTTAGTGAGGTTGAAAAAAGACATCAGTCCATCCAGTTCAACCTATGATGTGTGTGTGTGTGTTTGCTGTTAACCGTACATTGTATACCCCTGTATGTTGTGGTCTTTAAGTTGCCCATCTAAAAGTTTTTTGAAACTATCGATGCTCCCTGCTGATACCACTGCTTGTGGAAGAGAATTCCACATCCTTACCGCTCTGACAGTAAAGAAACCGTTACGCAGTTTAAGACTAAACTGCTTTTCTTCTAGTTTTAGTGTAACTTTTCTGAAGACAACCCAAAATGTTCAGCTTGTACTTCCACTTTTGATGACAATGGTAAACAGGGTAAACATGGTAACTAGAGAGAATGAATCTCCCTAACGGTGGCACAGGCAGCAATAAAAACCTAATAGGCATCTGATCCCTCCCAATGCTGCACAACAATTTAAAAAAAAGTTTTTTCATAATCCATTGTGTCTGAACTACATCACTTCCTGAGCTTAGTGTCAGGTAAGGTGGGATGGGGCCTGACAGTAAGAAATGTCCCTTTCGGGTGGTGTCAAAAGTAAGATAGGTATGGGCCACTGGATGGCAGCTGCCTTGTTGCATATGTCCTCTCCGATTGCCCTCCTATTATGGACCCAAAGTGGATTAAAGAAGAACCAGACAGCAGGCTGCTTTGCTGCCTACTGTTTTTGCCGGTTGCTTCAGAGGCTCAGTGCTGGTGCCAGAGGTGTCAGGAAATCCAGAGTTGCAGGAGCTCATGGAGAGTTTATAGCCTAGGTAAGGTAAAGGTAACAGGATCCAGGAACACAGAAGCCACCCTCCCACCCCTTGACAAATATATTTGTATATCGAGTATAAGTGCTTATGTACGCTTGCACATAGGAAATTTTTAACTAGATGAATTAATATTGTCTCTTGATGACCACCTAAAGGATGAAGGCATGGTGGTGGTCTGAAAGAGTCAGAACTGGGGGAATTTCGAGTGTGCAACTTTATTTGTGGTTGAAACTTTTTTGGCGGCGCTATGCATTAGTGCAAGACAGCTTTCCTACATAGAGAATAATTACACAGTAAAGGAGCATAGGTCTGCTTGCATAATTAGTTTTTTTTTGTGCTTACTAAAGCCACTGCGTAAAGTATTAAGAGAACAGAAATTGTTAAAGAAACTACAGAAGAAAGGGATTTTCACAATAAAAAATAGACCTAAAGCAAAAGCTAGAATGAAAAAGCAGAAAGAAAAAGGACTAAAGAAGATAACCAGAAGAATTGCTAAAAAGAGAAAGAAGATTAGAGATGAGGAAAGTCCTTTAATTGTAAAACATAAGCCTTAGACCGTGGTGAGTTCTAAACCACTCTCTTCTGGGCAGAGAAAATTTAAAATAATGTAACTATGTTCTTACTGATTTGGAAAAGTTACAGGGAGATACAAAAAGAGTACAGTTTACAAAAATTGACAATTAGTTCAGCAAGTGTTGAAGGAACAAATGTACTTAAAGCGAAGTTCCACCCAAAAGTGGAACTTCCGCTTTAGGTATTCTAACCCCCTTACATGCCACATTTGGCATGTCATTTTTTTGAGGGGGGGGGAGCGGGTACCTAGTTTTGACAGGTACCCGCTCCCACTTCCGCCCGGAGCGCCGCGGCGCCCTGAGCGGAAGTTCTCCTCTCCCCCTCCCTCCCTGCAATCTTCTGGGACATGTCGGAGGTCCCAGAAGATTGCCGGCCAATCAAGACGCGCAGCGCGACTCGCGCATGCGCAGTGGGTACCCGGCTGTGAAGCCGCAAACTGTCACAGCCGGGTGCCCACAGCAGTGATGCCGGCGCGGAGGGAGAGGATCGAGGCTTCGGGCGGCCGCATTGCTGGACCGTTGGACAGGTGAGTGAAATGGCTGGAACTCCGCTTTAAGGGAAAAACTGAAAGATATACCGTATTTTCCTAATAATACCTAAGTATTATACTTAGGTTACCTTGGAGATATTATACTTGGCATATAAGATGACCCCCCATTTTTGGGGATTTTTTTGAGGTTCAAAAGTAGTCTTAGACGCCAGAAAATACAGTAATAATGAATAAAATAAGGGAATCCCTTGCCAGGTGTGCAGGATACTTTGACATATTAGAAGCCATCAGACCTACCGCATTTATAAATGTACCCCATGCCAATGCACCCATGACTCTAGGAATAGGTAGTATTTCCCCCCCCCCCTCATTAAATTTAGATGGCTGTAAGTTAGGGAATACTGTGTATGTCCCTGTTTGGCTAAGAATGCCAGGAGCTGTGCAAAATATTTAGCTGTTTTATCATCATCATTGTTTGACATCAAGTAGGATGTCAACCCCAAATGTTAGTGCTCCGGAGTATCATGGAACAATTAGTCCCGCTATTGCCTTGAGGAGGGACACCCACTTTAGGATATGCTGTTGTTATTAAAGATTAACTTTGTTTCAAGGCAAGTTACCTGGAAATCAATCAAAATAGATAGCCGAGCTGATGGCTCTAATGCAGGTTTGTTTAATAGGGAAATAAAATAAAATAAATGTGTACAGACTTGCAGTATGCTTTTTACACATGTTATGATTCTGCTGAGCTCATTGAGAAAGTCCTCGAGCCACTTTGGTTTAGTTTCCAAATTGTATAGCAATTACCATATTTTGGGATTACATTTGAATGGGAAATGGAAAGGTGACATCACTACTTAATTAACTGTATTAAGTGGTACTAAAATTTTTGTATCTACTTTCTCTCCTGAGGAACCTGATCAGGTAGACATACCGGTCTTAGGAAAATTTCAATTGCAAATTGGTAAACAGCAAAATCATAAGTGTAAGGATTATGCTTTCATGTGAATGTAGAGTTGTGCCTTAATGCTGTATATTGTAATGTCTCTTTATTTCTTTGAAATTTTTTTTGTTCCAAATGAGGAAATTAGCTTGCTCTGAAACCACAAGTTAGAAAAGTCTGGGATATTTAAAAAATGGTTTCCTGTCAAGTCTAAGGTGGCAAATGCTCTGCTAATGTTTTAGCATGCATATATATTTTCTGCAAAATATTCCGCAAAAGAAAGAATATAAAATAATAATTGCTCATGTCACAAAAATTTAGAAATATACTGTACTGAGTTAATACAGGTTGAGTATAGATTGTAAAGATTGTTATGAGTTGCTACCTTTCATAATTGTCTTAAATCTCCATTGTAAAAGGCTCTTTAGGCCAATTGCTATCAATTCACTATATCACTTATCGCTAGTGCTGTGAGTACAACAGTGCTAGGCAAATATTAGTCTGGTTACAAAATGACTTACCTGGTACATAATCAGCCTCAAATCCTCCAACTGTCACCTGTACTGCACTGATGGTTTCTTTGGGTGGAGAGACAGAGACCGCCCCCTGCATGTATAATGACTGTCCATCATTGACATAACCACTGCTGTAGTAATAGGTTCCTGGAGATGTGAACTTGTAGGAAAAGACACCTGAGACCAAGAAAACAAATTTAAAGTTACAGCATCACCATACAAACTAAATGCAGACTTTTCAAATATGAAATTCCCACTAAGACAGAACTTAAATGTTATGTATATTTTAAATGATTTGTATAAGCAGGTCTCAAAAGTATCCCTATATCTCCCTCTTCCTCTCTATAATATGTTCCAGCATTCTTTTTTTTTTTCTTTAACCTTTTTTTGGTAGCAAGAAAAATATTTTCTAATACTTGTAACATCATCACCAGCATGTAAAAAGGTGCTTTAGGTCTGTTTTTTATGTAGGCACGCCCCCTTCCCCATACTCCCCAGAACTATACCTCCAAAGAGCCCTTTCCTTACATACAAAATGTGGGCAGGTTAAAGGGACTCAAGTAGTAGTATTATTTCTCTGGGAGGGTAATCAACAGAAAGGGCAGGAGTGGTTGATTTCTGTTGTCCAGTGAAGGAGAACCAAGACCCCATGCACACTGGGGGTTAAATCCTGGTGAATAGGGCTCTGGCATTTAGCAGTTAAATGCCAGAGCCCCATGTACTAGGGTTAAAAACCCAATGTGCATGGGGCCTTGGGCAGGGCTGATAGCACTCTTTGGGATTTCAGTGCAGCAGTGACACTGTGTTGGTAGCTCACAGCAGGAAGGCAGGAGCTCACTGGATTTCTGGTAGGATCACCAGGCTATTTTCTGTACCTGCAGCAGGAAGTTAGGGGCTCACTGAATTGCTGACAAGATCACCTGCATTTTTCTGTACTTGCAGAACTTTTAAAGGGTTAAAACATGTACATGTGTTGTAAAGTTGTACTGAATATACTATAATATCACATAATAACAATACCAACAGTATATCTGATTTGGTTCGATTTTTTTTCCTAGTCTGCTCATTTTCACTAAACTGTATCCAAAAACAAAGATTTTTTTAAAAGGTACACCCCTTGATGAATTTAAGAATCTGCAAATTTAAAAGATTATTAGCGAATTACAATTACACATTTTCTTTGCAGCTATGAGGCATAGCTCATTGCATCAAAAACACTCCCCACTCAGTCAAAAATACAACTGTTATAATAATGGATGAACTGAAATATAAACTGTTATAATAATGGATGAACTGCATACAAACCTGATGACACTCGAGGTCCACTGTTGAAGGCTTGGCCATCATAGGTAAGGTTGCCAGGATCTGACACTGAAAATACTCTATATCCAATACCCGTTATTAAGGGCTGAGAGTTCCATTTCCACACTACAGTGTCACCTACAGATATATCCAGCCGTGACGGAGACCAAGCATAGCCAGCACCGTATTCTGAAATAAAAATTTTAATGTTACTAGATGCAAACGTTTCACAACAAAGAAGAGATACGTGAGCAAGAATATACTGCACAGAAACTATTTACCTGCCATTCACCATTTTTCCCAGAATGGGAGAATAGTGGTCACTGCACCCAAATTTAATCAAGTAGCAACAGTGTACTTTTTACATTAATATCTCACTTACTGGGTAATATATATGACATTCCAGGAAGTGCATAAGATGCTAAAGATTTATTGGCCATGTGCAGTCTACTTTCTCCACTGCAGGTGGCGCTCTTCTGCAGCGGCACTGCAGTTGGAGAGGAAGTCAAGAGGAACAAAGTTCCTCTATGGTTTCCTAGGTCACTAGGGAAGCAACCAATTGAATGCTGCCACCCCATTGGACTTTGGCAGCCATCTTGGGTCAGGCGGAACCTACTGTGTTTGAGGCCCTAGCTCCCAGGTTTGGCATGCATTTGCGAGTTTGTAGAGTAGGAACAGGTACCCCGCCTGGTAGGAACACTAATAATAGCAGGGAAAGGTTCCTTATGAGAAGGGAAAGCGTAGGGCTTGCAACTTCTCTGGACACCTACCTGATGGGCATGAGACGGCCAGGCCGCATCCCCTCTCTACAGACACTGAGAGTTCAGCTGCATTCTCCTCTCTCTACATGCTGTTGGAACTGTGAATGTTCCCAGTTGGGCTGCCTTCCCACCGGGTTATTTGTGAACCGTTTCTGCATTATTTCAATACAAGTTCTTTCGTTTCACAGGGACTGAGTGTGTTGTCAGCCTCACCACGCTGCACCACACGTACAGCCATCTTACCTCTTCAAGATAGCAAAGATCTGAAAAACAGACCACTGGATAGGAAAGTATTAACTCTTTTCTTTACAGGGAACTCTTTTTTAAGATGACTTCTGGGAATGTGGGGTGCCCGCACCCCCAGCAGTGTCCTGTGGTTCCAATACTAGGGCAGGAGGAAGGAACCATGGCATGCAGCAGGGGACCAATGATCTGGCACTCTTAGAAGTCTGCTAAATGCTGAAAATTCTTGATCCAGGTAAGTTCTCCAAGAGTGCAAAGATCTATGGTACAGGCAGCAGGGCAGGTAAGTATTAAGTATTTTTTTCACAGAGAGCTCTTTTGTTAAATTTTCAACTGTGGTGAGAGAATCACTTGTTCTTGGGGTTCCCATTTCTCCAAAAGTTGCATAGCATGTAGAAGTATTCCAAAGACCTTTGTGTGGCTACTCTCTCCTACCTTACTGTGTAATAGCAGTCAGTGGACACAAACATAGCACAATGATCTTAATGCAAGGTAGACTAAGTTGGTAATATAACAAGTTATTAGGCTATGTAGTTATTTCTTCTTGGAATGTAATGGAAACAGGACAGCTCAGTGGAACCACCAGTCTCTCTGCATCTCATTTGGCATGAAAGAATGTTCTATGAAGACCTTGGATTATGCATTGTATATACCAGGGATGTCTTTCCATATTAAGCAGTTTCACACTGGCACACTAAAGTTTTAATTTTCATCATAACAATCACTTATTCAATTACTAATTACCTATTCAGTACAAATACTGATTCAATTATGATTAAAAACTAACAAAGATAAAGCCTGCCTAAAGGGAGCCCTCTGTTCCAGAAGCGCTGTGATTCCTAAATATGGGCCAAGGTAGAAGAGTCATCAAGCCTTAGTCAAAGAAGAAAAAGTGCATATACATAAAATTATGCTAATGCAATTGTTTTTTAAAACGAAGGCAGGAAAGAATAACTTGATTATAGGCAATACCATTTTCACATATATGTCTCATATATAAGAAGAGAACTCTACTCCACTTACGTGCATTGCTTCCTTCGTTGGTGACAGTGAAGACTTTTCCAGATCGCTGAATCACACAGGTCAACTCAGTGGCTGAACTAACAGAGACATCGCATGGGAGGGAGCCTGGGTGTAAGAAATAATATGAAAAGAAATTCTAAATATAAAAAATAAAAGCTTACATCAAGGTTTTCAAATACAAATAATAGTTGCCATCAAAAAAGTTATCTTACTGCTTATGTATAAAGGTGATGGTAATTATTTAAGAGAATATGTCATTTTGGCTATTTAGGAAAAAGCAACAGGTTAACAGACAATCCACCCACTGATACTCATCCTTTGAGTCCAATCAATTTTCCTACTTTAATTGAAGCCTAGATAAAGGGGGAGTGTTTTCTGACTCCCAAAATGTATTAGGTGTTTTCTATTTCAAACTATTTAAATAATTTTAGACTATTTAGTATTTTTCCAGTGCTCATTCTATTCCTTTTATTTTTTGCTGACCTCATTGAGGAGGTTCTAGTTGCATGGCTACACAGTTTCTCTTTTTGTAGCTTTCATAAACAGTGAACATTGTTCTTCCATCGATAGACTGGGATTGCCTTCTCTACAACTGAAAAAACTGTAAGCTTGTAAGGCCATGCAACAAAGCTTTATTATAACTTACCTATTTTTACAAGAATGTCTTGTGGGTTAGAACTGAATCCAGATCCTCTCAATGTGACATGAGATCCTCCATACACGGATCCATACTCTGGAGAGATGCTGTTCACATTTAGAATGTACTTTATTGATGCCTCAGTGCTGAAATTAGACCAAAAGCCATTAAGTGTATTATACTTCTCAGTATGATGCCTCCTCACTGCCTGTTTTAATCTCATAAATGTTGTACCAAAGCATTTGCTTTTCACTCCCATTTGCTTCAATGAGTCATATATGGCGGTGGTAATGCCCACTGAACACCAACCCACTGAGCATCCCCAATAGTTTTTTAGGCCCCTTCCTTTATAGTAGAAGAGAAATAGGACAATTTCATCCAATTACAAAGAGCACCAAGCACTAGGCACAATGTTATTTCTGGCACAGTACCTGGAAACGGCAAATCCCCAATTTGCCACATGCACCAAGACTGGGTAGGTTCCAGGAGGAAGAGCAGGGAGGATACATGTAATGCTTGTCGGTGTCCACTCTATCTGTTTACAAGATGATTTTCCGATGAACACAGTATTGTCTTCTGATGCATTGCTGAAGTTCAATCCTAAAATAGTCAGTGTTGTGTTGCCTGTAAAAAGCAAACGATTGTATATACACTTAATAAAGCTTCCATTAACAGAAATCATTTGTTCTGATTCAATTACAGAATATATACTTGATGAATAAAATATACAGGTAAAAGGAATTAAGTGAATGTTCTCACCCAGAACACTGCTGATGTTTGGGCTGATTCCAGTTATATTTGGAGCCGACTCCGAAGTGAATTCAAATGCGTTCTGTAAGGTTTTATTAAAGCCTCCAGTGAAAACAACAACATTGGCGAGTCCAGAAGATCCCTGCAAATAAAGTTGTGGAAATTAGTTGTGTGTAGGCCAGTTTTACCTATGAGAAAGACATACTATATATGTTAGAGAACAAGAAATATTGTTATTCAAAACACACAGGGGTGTGTTTATAAGAAACATGCATAGCAATTCGCCCAAAGTACATTTGTTCTGTGAGAAATTGGCAAAAAGAGGAATCTTAGCCTATTTCCTGTGCTGGTCAAATGTTTTTCATTGATATAAAATGGAAAATACCGTATATGGCCTCTAGATGATGTGTAATTTCCTATAATACTCAGCCCCACAGTTTTTACTTAATAGGATCTAATCAAGAAAAGAAGGCCAAGTCCAGTTATGTTAAAGGAGAAGTAAAGCTAAAGCTAGTTTGGGTGTACTTCTCCTATGGATCACAGGAGTGCAATTCGTTTTTCATTCCTGTGATCTGTTTTTGACTGAAGTTCACTCTCTGCTGACGTCACAGAAGTCAGTCCAGGCTCCCTGTCATCATGACAATGGGAGTCGGGATCCGCCAGGTGCCTGGACTGACACCCGGCTCAGCCTCTCAGTGAGCTGCTAAGAGCCTGAGCCGCCTGCTCCCCACCCCTCCACAGCTCAGCGTTCCAATGAAGGAGGAGGGGGCTGAACAGAGAGAGGTGATTGACAGTCAGCAGCTCCCTGCTCCGGAAGCTGTCAGAACCAAGCGATCAGCGGTGGTTCTCAGTGTAGAGGCGCCGGGGGAAAGACACAGCATTGGAGCGATGCTGCACCCACCTAGGTAAGTATAAATGGGGAAAAACCTCAAAAGCCATACTTCTCTTTTAAGGATTATATTTTATTTATAACAGGTATTTATATAGCACCGACATTTTACACAGTGCTTTACATATATTGTACATTCACATCAGTCTCTGCCCTCATGGGGATAACAATCTAAAAGGTCGTGACCTCACATACAGACATTAGGACTATTATCCTACTTACAGGACTACTGGAGTGAGGGAGGAAACTCACACAAGCATGAATATGCAAACTCCATGCAGGTAATGTTATGGTTGGGATTTGAACTGATGATCCCAGCACTGCAAGGCTGAAGTGCTAAGCACCTAGATACTATGCTATATCAAACTTCTTACATCCAAATGTCTAAAGAATGTAACTGTTTTGGATCTATTTATAAAATAATTGCTGTGCCAATGCCTCACAGCCATTGCTAATTGTCAATGTAATGTGTTTAATGTGTGTATTTCCTATGATTATCAGTTCCATCTAGTGGCCATAATGTGGTATTTTCCTGTTTGTGGTATTTCACTAGAGGGAGCGGATGATCATAGGCATTACATAAATTAGACACATAGCAGGGGATAATTGTGACAGCTGTGTAAATGCCTCAGCATTCACACAGCATCATACCACAAATCTGCATTAGCCATGACATCCTCTAATATTTCCAGTTTAATTACATCTGTGTAATATGCAAAAAAGAGAGGGTGAGTCTGTTAAGTTGCTAAGGTCGGTGCAACGTTCTTTCTTTAGACAGGAAACCTGCACTAAGAGAAAACGAAGATTGGCTGTAATCTTTTTCACAATAATGAGCTGCACTTTATTGGCTAAGTTGAGTAATTAAAGCTGCAGCTTAGGTATTGCTTTTTGAATTCATTGGTCCAGCTTATTCTGCTGACTAAATCATTTTTTTAAAAATAGATAGAGGGCTTGACTGTTCCTCTATCAAACATGAACCTGCCAGGAACTAAGAGCACTTCTCACACTCTACTTACCGCTGAAGTCCTGCACTGAATCATTGTCATGTTGATGAAGTTAATAGCGCAGGCATTGCCACCAATTTCTACCGCTGAGTCACCGCCAAATCCTCTGCCTTGAATTGTTACCAGTGTGCCCCCTGGTGGTAGAAGAAGAGTAAACATCACACTGAATGCATGCAGCTACTGAGGATTTGTATTTTATTTTATAAAGTGTTTTATAATACAGACATGGCAAGAGTAGACATTTGCTATCAATCCAGATTTTTTGTTTTACATTACTGTATACATTTCTGACATGTCATAAACTGACAGCAAAAAGGCAATTTAAAAAAAAAAAAAAAGCTGGTCATGTTATCACTAAAAAAGCAGTCACGCTAATGTCAAGTGATTCTGCCTAGGCTAAGATGATGTCATCAGTCTGCTAGAGGCAGGAGGAAGCATTTCCTCAGAAGCAACGTTTTCACATTTTCATACTTAAATTATGGTTTATCTGCCCCTTGGGAATTTAGAGTATATCTAAAGGCCACACTTGTTTTTTGTATTTTGGTTAGAGTGGAGATGGATTAAAACACCTGTCTGTTTTTTACTGCTATTGTACTGCAACTAGGATTTACCCTCTCTGTTTGTCATGTTTAGCATTACCAAAAGTGAAAAAAAAATTAAAATTTTGGATTGCCACCAGAACAGAAGTAGAAGGCAAATCTTCCAATGGGGATACCAGTCCTTTTGAAAACCAGGAATTTAAACACTTTGGGGGATCCTCTCACTTCCTGTTGTGGTTATGGGAAAAGTGAAGGGAAATCTCCCAAATGGGACACAGATGGCAAAAAATAAAACTGACGGGTCATAACTCTCCCTTTCTTTATCCAAAAGGAAAAAGCGTTTTGCCTTTAGTTCTATTTAAAATACATCTCATTTACATTTAATATATAAAATGCTGACAGCAAAAATGCAATTTTTTCTTTTTAACCACTTAAGCCCCGGAAGATTTTACCCCCTTCCTGACCAGGGCCTATTTTGCGATTCGGCACTGCGTGACTTTAATGGACAATTGCACGGTCGTGCGACGCTGTACCTAAACTAATTTGGCGTCCTTTTTTTCCCACTAACAGAGCTTTCTTTTGGTGGTATTTGATCACCTGTGCGATTTTTTGATCATGCGCTATAAACAAAAAAAAAGCGTAAATTTTGAAAAAATAACAATATTTTTCAAATTTTTTTATATGAAATTCCCAAGAAAAAAAATGTAAAAATCAAAATTTTTTAACATTTTAGGCCAATTTTTTTTTACCATATGTTTGGTAAAAAAAAATCGCAAAAAGCGTATTTTGATTGGTTTGCGCAAAAGTTATCGCGTTTACTAACTAAGGGAAAGATTTTTGTCATTTTTGTTGTTTTTTTTTTTTTGGCGGCGATCTGCGTTTTTTTTTTTTGCGGGACTGCGACATTTGGGCGGACAGATCGGACCCTTGACTGACATTTTTGACACTTTTGGGGGTACCAGTGACATTACTACAGTAATCAGTGCTATACATATGCACTGTTTCTGTAAAAATTACACTGGCAGTGAAGGAGTTAACTGTATTGGAGAGGGAGGGGTTAAGTGTGTCCTAGGGGCCTGTTTCTAACTGTGATTGGCTGTGGCTTGTTGTGTAAGAACAGTGATCAACGGTCCTACATAGTAGAACCGTTTGATCACCATTCTTACACAGGGAGAACTGACAGGCGGCTTTGTTTACATTAGCCGCCTGCCTTTCTTCCGCTGTCACGGACGATCGCGAGTGCCCGGCGGACATCGGGTCCCCCGGGCACACGCGCGGGGGGGTCCGTGACCGAGCGGGAGCGTGCATCCGGCGGCGCGCACTCGCTCCCAAAACCCTTACAGGCTAGCGACGTAGTCCTAAGTCGCTCTGCCTGTGAGGGGCTGACTGCGGCAGTCGGCAAGTGGTTAAAAATGCTTTTCGTTAAAAAAAAGAAAAGCTAAAGTTAAGCAGTTTTGCCTAGGCTAAGATGATATCAGTCTGCTGAAGGCAGGAGGAAGTATTTCCTCAGCATACGCTCCCCCAGTGATCAGACTGCAGCACTGTATCTTTGTAGTAAGTCATAAGGTGAGAGGCTGCAGCAGGGGCTGATATGCATCGGCATTTGTCACAAAGGCCAAAAATGGAGAGTATTTCGATAACTTTGTTATCTCCAAGCACAAATCTCAGTCCAGAAAGTAGATAGTGACCCTGGATGATGCCTGAACAAAGGTATCCTTGTGGGGGTAAAAGAACAGATGAAGGCATTGTCATGGGCAGGACTGTGAGCTCTGTGAGAGATTATAAATACCCTGTATGTGTTACACATATACATTACTAAGCATTCAAGCATTTAACATTACCTGCTGAGCTTCCCGTTGATGGTATAATAGATGAAACAGACAGTTCTTGGGTAAGGGTCAGGTTTCCACCAGAAAACGCTGCCAGCCCAACCCCTGCGATGTACACTGTGATCGGGAAGGTCCCCGCACTTGCCTTCTGTACCCGACATTTGATCTCATAGGCTTAAGATAAAAATAATTAAAAAATCCAGTATTATACATATCAGCAAAACCAGGTAGCAGAATACCTTTCTAATATTCTTGAACATTTACATTTGATAGCCTGTCATGGGCATATCTAAAGACACCATTGACAACTTGTTGATTCGGTCCTCACTTTCTCTAATGAGTTACAACTCTTTATGACAACCCTAGAATATTCGTTCATACGCAGGCTTCCTGTCATCTTTTTTCCTATTAGCAGAGGCAAGTGTATCCTCTATCACCTCTGCTCTTTCCCCTGCAATGGAACCCTAGCCTTATCTATTAAAGCCAATTCAGACATTTGAGGAATAGAGGTTGCAGGATATCAACATAAATCCAGTCTATTTGCAGACAATGTCTTAATAATACTCGCAAATTCAATGATTTCCCTCTATAATTTGACCCATATACACACAGAATTTTCTGCTCTCTTGGGATTATGTGTAAATGAGTCCAAGTCCAAGAATATCTCTCTTGCACCTGGCTAGCTTTGTTTCCTCCAATCAACTATCCCCTACCAATGGCTACAAGATAAATTGCCCTGTTTGGGGATTTATCTCACACCATCCTATGATACTTCATATGCAGGGAACTTTAGGTCCTTCATAAGTTGAACCATGACAGTTCTCAAATCCTTGAAAAAGTACCAGATTTCATGGTTGGGGATAAAGATTTCTTTGTTGCCTAAGCTTTTCTACACTTTTAGAACCCTTTCTGTTTATTTCCCTCCACACATTTTAGGAACTATCCAGAGACTTTGTATCAAATATATTTTGCAGGATTCTAGGGCTGGAGTCTCCTAGACAATTCTGTTCTGCCCACAACTCCAAGGGGGTTTAGTGTTGTGACAGACACAACCGGGACAGGGGCTTTTGTAGGGGACTAGGGGCTAGCTTTCGACCCACTGATTATGGCCCATGGAGGAAACTGGGGCTTTTGTCTGCTTCTTCAGGTCAGAGCATGTAAAAGAGCTCAGTTTGGCCTCTGATCCCATGGAGAGAGCAGATCCTTGTCTAATGATGGACAACAATGTGATGAACGCTGAGAGCGAGGCTTGGATTAATTCTCTGAATTAAGACAATAAATTTTCTCTTCTGGAGTGGATGTAATATTAATATTATACAGGGTATTGGTTCAAGGAAATATAGTGACCCTCCTGCAGACTGGGTTAGAGAAGTTCCTCCACTTGGGACATAAATATTTATCAACAATCTCTCTCAAGAAATCCATGGAGATAAATGAATTCCACTATTTAAGACTGCTAGAACATTGTATGAGTGTCTTATGATGACTTTTCTAGTAAACAGATTACACAAGTGAAAGACATACACTTGAAAGACATTGTGTGTAATGTACTTTGTGTGCAGGACTGTCTGGGGTAGGCTCCATAACTAATTAAAGCTTGAGTGTCTGCCTGTTGATTTACTTAATGTTATTTAGATCACTTTTTTAATTAGGTTAATGTTAGTTGCTGGCCGTTCATTATGTATTGTTAGCTGTACTGATGATATTACTGTTTAAGTTTGTATTGTTTCAGATAAAGTGATCAAGCTCTTACTGGATTTTGTTTGGTATAAATTCTGTGTGAGTTTTTAATAAAGAGTTTCAGTTTGCACCTAAGCTAGTGTCATCTAGTTCTTGGGTGCAATTCTCCTGCAATAACACCTGGTTCCTAATTCCAAAGTGGAGGAAGCTGTATCTTGGCGGAGGCACCCATACAGGATACCAGGCGGTCTGTCACAAGCAGTACCACAGATTGTCATTACATGACACAAATTGCCTCCTAGCAGCATACCATGCAGTAACCAACATCCCCTTGTTGGTAAGCATAGAAGTGTACCTACTAACCCATATAGTTGTGGACACTATCTTGTGGATCACTCCTGATAGGTGAATTCCAATAACTAATCCAATTCTCAAACATTTTGTGGTATGTGGTAAAATACTCAGGTAGATTACCATCCCCTCATTTGCCATTAGCTACCCTGCTTCATAGCCCTAATTTTGGCCCTGGTTACGAGAAGCCCAGGATGTTCTTCTGGTGGACAAGACAGGGCTTTCGCCACATATACGACCTGCTCATTATGAAGAATATGCTAAGCTTTAACACATTGCAGGTGTCCGATAAGGTCTCCTCCACAGACTTATTTTGATACCTACAGATATTTAATTAAGGTAAAACTGCGCTGATTCGCCACTTAATCTTACACCCTTCGAACATACCTGTTGCCATGACCCGTTATCCAAAGTATGTTGTAACTGATCTATAAATCACTATTGGGTTGCAAACCCATAAAAGCTTCATTGTATATTTCTCAAAGTGAAAAAGATTTAAGTTCCTCTTTAGAACCACATAATTGGTCCCAGATCTGGTATACTATCATGTATTACTGAAGGCCTCTTTTCTGGAAGCTAGTTATAAACTCCTTCTGTGCTGGAATTTGGTACCCTCCATGATAGCTACATTTGTGCAGGGCGCATCTGACCATTGTTTGATGGGTTGTGGCTTAACTGACCCTTTGGTCAATGGGTGGTGGCAATGTCCAAGAATAATACCTTTTAAAAGAGGCTATCAATTAATCTATACAGTCTTGTGATATAATTTCCCCACAAACCCTTATGAAACCCTACTGAATTTAGAACTTCTATTTGTACCCATAAACAATTTAAATTGATGACATTTATTTTCACTGTGACCAAACAATCCGCAGCAACAGTATGGAAATCTAGGGTTCCCTCATTTGCTCAGGTCAAACAGAAAATCGTTTGTACCTGTTTAATGTGAAACTTGCCATCATGCTACCCATTAAAGTTTGCAACTTTATAAAAGGTGTGGGATGTGTGGATTTTTAACTATCTTGTGGGGACTCTTGATGATTCTATATAGATTTCAAGACCTTTCTGACTTTTCCTCTTCTCTTGAACTCATTTTAAGCAAGCATAGACCTTTACAATGGACATCCTCTTTTGATGGATGCCTTGCCACTATATTCTAAAGATGACAAGGAACCTACCTTGTTTAACCTCAGTTTTCATATTGCTGTGAATGTAGGCATATTTTTATGGTTCTACTCTGCCTGCGACAGTGGTGCTCATTTGGGTGTAATTATTTAAGGTGACATGTTTTTGATAGACCTGTGTATATTTTTGTGACAACTAGCCTTTCTTCCTGTAATACACTGTAAGTAAATCATTTTTATATAAACTGGACTGATGCTAACTCGTTGTAACCATATTTTCTATGTTTTATTCAATAAACATTTATGGGATCTGAAAAAATCCATCCAATTAGTGAAAATAATTCTTGTTTTCACGTATGGTTATTTGTTGTGTTTTTTTTTTTTTTTCTGCCATTGCTTTCATAGTTCATTAAATGACTTACCGTTAATACTAAGAATGGGGCAGGTAATGTTGCCAATAGTAACAGAAGTGGTATCATTGCCAGTACTGTTTGAGAATCCGTTTCCATTTATTTTAAGGACTTCATCATCTCCATTCAACTCTATAATAAAGTGTTAAAAATAAATTTGTCTGCAAAATTATCAATTTTTTGGACATATATAATATTGCAATATATACAATGCTGTGTCATTATGTAATATAAAATATTAAACACTAATTTTTCCATGTTTGTTGTATGGACTAAATTATTGTGGTCACTGAGAGCAATGATGGGGGTTTTTATTGAAGTCACGGACACCAATGCTGGGGGTTATTTTTGGGACCACTGACACCAGTGCTGGGTATTATTATTGCATTCACTGACACCAATACTGGGTGGTTTTATTGCAACCATTTACAACAATGATGACTTTACAACAATAACTCAAGTTCTCTTCAATGTGCATTGCAGTATCGACATCTTGGAGCATTAAAGCAGAATTTAACTCACTCAATCAACACTGACTATTTTTAACCCTTATGCTGCTAGCATTAGTAAATAGATTAGAGTATATTAAGTATATCATGTTTACTTGTTTTAAACTTTTTTTTTACATTTCTTCAGTTTCTTTCTGGTTTACAGGCCCAGGCAAATGATCTCATACAGAAGAGGAGGAGCAGTTTTCTCAGCTAAGGGCATATGGATTCCAAGGAGTACATTCTATATGAATCATCTGCCTTTACTCAAGATGGCAACAGCCAGAAATGCTAGGGGTTTATTTTAAAGTGATTTCTATGTAAAATAAAGCATGGAGACATGAATGGATTAGTGAGCTTGCTTTAAATATAAAAATTAATTCAATAGTGTTTTTGGTTTGTGGAGCTCAGATGCAGTGTAGTTCTGCTTTAAGGTATGTCAAAGCCCATTCATTTTCGATGACTAACTCGGAGCAATGCACCTCACATTTGAGATTCCCTTTTATTTTTTTTTTTATATTTACTTTTTCTATTATTTTTTATGTTGACCAACACTGCTCTAGTGACTGCAAGTAACATCCTTATGTGGTGCCTCTGTGTACCCACACAGCGGTATAAACTGTAGCACAATGAGGTCAATATCAAATTCCAATAGTGTCTGGTGCAAAGGTAGCCCATGTGAGGAATGAATGGAAAAAGTGAAACACAATAGGCCCAGTTTACTAGGTTAACACACCAAGATAACAATCCTTATTTTCAAAAAAGTCACATGGTTGAAAACAGAGTGCCTAAGGCTGGAGTTAAAGCCCAACTCTGAGCCCAAGAAAAAAATTACTTTTGCAGTGGGGCCTCCCTCTACTTCAAGGGTTAAATGCTTGCTTTTGCCTAGGGGTAGAGGAATAAAGGGTAATTCTTAATTTATTCCTTGCCCCAGCTGGGTCCTTCCATTAGTGCAACCGGTCCAGCACTGCTGCCTCTTTAAGGCACTCCCATCCACAGTTCTGCATCTCCCACTAACACAGCCTGGGGAGCCAGAGGGAGGAAAAGACAGCACTGGAGCCAGCTGAAGTGACAAAATGGTTATGCAGACTTTTCATTTCCCTCTAGACCAGTGGTTCTCAACTCCTGTCCTCAGGACCCACTAACAGGCCAGGCAAGATAACTGAAATACATCACAGGTGATATAATTTGCTGCTCAGTGATTGCAGTATTCTAGTCTGCATCTCCCCAAGGTAAAACTTAAGATTTGGCCTGTTAGTGGGTCCTAGGAACAGGAGTTGAGAACCACTGCTCTAGACCAAACAAGCTTTTTCTTTCTTCCAGCTCAGAATTGGGTTTTGTGAAATCAGCCTAATTTGGATTAGAGTGGAAGAGTACAAGCTAATTTGCAAGCAGCAGCTGCCAAAGAAACCACTTGAAAGATAAATAGTACAAATAATATGTGAATACTCTACCTGTACTAATAGAGATTATCTCTGGAGTTCCCCTCACATCCCAGGTGTAACCACAGTCTCCGGAACATCGCGATGGAATTCCATTGATGTAGACTTCAACCTGTAAAATGATGAGATGTAATCTGTTAAAAGTGAAGAGAAGTCACAATAGAATGTCCATGCGCATTTTGGCCTTGCCTTCCAATTTAGTCCATGAATTGTCAGATTCAATTGTCAGTTGTCTGATCTTTTGCAAAGTTGGCCATACACATGTAGCGCCACTCCCAAAGGAGCCACTGGATAGCATGGGTTTTTGTTCTTTGCCTCGACCTTCTTAAGAACCTCAGCCCCTCTGATATATCAGGTTGAGTGTACAAACATACAATATCACAGGAAATCACTGAAAGTAATACTTAGTACCCACTAGTAGTGCTGTATCAATAAAAAGGCACCAAACTAGACATGTGCAATTAATTTTGGTTTGAATACAAATTCGGCTGAATTTTTGGTTATTCAGAGATTCAGATGTATCCGAATCTCCAAATAAAATAGTAATGAATAGTAATGAATTTAGTTGAAATCTGTTAAAATTTGTTTCATTTTCTAATAAATTCCAACTTTTCAGAACGATTAGAATTAGGATGAGTCAAAAAACGATCAACTGATCCAAATTCTGTGTGAAGAAATAGCTGGTTGAAAAGCAGCATGCCAGAAAGCTTGCCGCCTGCGTCCTTAACAACCATGAGCCATTGTCTGTCAGCGGGCTTCCTCACTTACAGATAAATGTAGAGATAAAGAGTGCTGTTAAAAGAAAGATAAAGAATGCTGGCAATTGCCCATTAATATCATTTTTTTTTTTTTAAATCTCGCAGGGTCGTCGTCCCCAGTCCATACCAGGCCCTTTGGATCTGGTATGGATTTTAAGTGAAACTCCACGCCAAAATTAAAAAAAAAAAAAAACACCCTGGGGTCCCCCCAAAATCTATACCAGACCCTTATCTGAGCATGCAGCCTGGCAGGTCAGGAAAGTGGGAGGAAGAGCAAGGTCTGCAAGAAACTGTCCTAGTAGGACTAGCATCAGTCTGTGAGGACATCTGAACTGCTTCCACTATGGGCAATAGACTATTGAGATGCCATATCTTTAATGGGTCCATTTTCCCTTCTGGGTGGATCTGATAGGCTGGCAATCCAGGCAGTTATTTGCAAACTATAAAGGGCTGAGACCTCCATCAGCCAGGTAGTTTGTGCTTCCCTTGGGCACCCAAATCTCTCAGCAATACTGTGTCCCCAAGCTGCAAGTCTTGTATTCTTACTTTAAGGTCAAAGTTCTTTTTGTTAAGCTGTCTTCAGGCATTGAAGGGCCCCAGGGTTTTTTCGTACATGGTTTTCAAATTCTTTCTTAAGCAATCCACATATCCTCACTGAGATGTTATTTGATGTTTGATCTAAGGAAGTGCCAAAGGGAGTCAAGCTTCCATCCCGAACATCAGCAGGCATGATGAATAGCCCGTGGCGTCATTTTCAGTGCTATTATAAGCATGTAGTACAGTGGCAGTTTGTTTTCGGCCGAGAGAGTCCCAAGAATATTTAGAAGGGTGGACTTGAAATGTTCCAGCTGGGGGTCCCCTTGTGGATGACAGGGGGTTGTTCTGGATTTCTAAAAACCTAGTAGATCTAACAGTCTTTTGATGAGCTTACTCTCAAAGTCTCTTCCTTGATTGGATTTAATATGCTGAGGCAGGCCATACTAGACAAAGAACTTTTCCACAAGAACTTTGGCTACAGTTAAGGCTTGTTGGTCTTTGGTTGGGAATGCCTGGATGTACCGGGTAAAAGTGGTCGATTACCAAGATATTTCCTTGTCCACTCAAGTCAGGCTTCAGACACAGGAAATCAGTGCACACTAATTTCATTGGTCCTTGATTTAGACAGGAGATAGACCATGGGTGCAGCTTTGGTTGGTAAAGTCTTTTGCTGAATACACCTTAGGCAAGAGTGACATTAGCCTTCAACTTCAGCGCACATATAAGACCAGTCTCTGACTAGCTTGAAAGTTCTTTCTGGGCCTAGGTGGCCATGCTCATCATGTAAAGGCAGTGGTCAGACTTCTGCTCACATATGCATCTGGTCGCAAACATTCGTCATGCTCTTAGTATAGTACCCCATCTACTCTGTCTTTGATAGCATCGACATGAAGTTCATTTGGTTCAGGCTGGGTTCACACTGCAAACGGATGCGGCTGACAGCAGGAGTCCAGTGCGTCATTATTCTCCATTTCAGGGATGAATATGGCACAAATTTTTGCCTGAATTTGGACCTAAAATGGAGCCAAGGATGAACAGGACCTCTGCAATTTGCTCCGTAGCCACCCCTGAGATGTGTGAACCAACTCTACTAAGAGCTGGTTACAATCTCCTGTCATGCGAATTGAATACGGGGAAACCCATGCAAATCCGATGCGGGGAAAATCGTGTGGACCCAGCCTTAAAGGGGTCAGCTTAGAGCAGCACTGACACATTGGTCAGACTCCTCTTCAGCCTCCTTGCACTTATCTGTCCAGTGGTCTCGAAAAGATTCTCAAGGCTTTCTGGGTTCTATATTTGGCTTATTTGGCTTGGGTGCATCAATGTCTTTCTCCTCATTCTTTAACAACTCATTAAAGGGGCCAGGCTATTTTAGCAAACCCTTTGACAAAACTTTGTTAGTGGGAGCACTGATGTCATTCTGTCTAGGCCAGGAAGAGACTGCATCTATCTTTATTGGGTTCGTGGCAGCTCCCTCTGTGGAGACAACATGCCTTAGATAGGTTACTGAGGACTAATAGAATTGACAATTACCCAACAACAATTTTGTTCATGGAGTCTCTGTAGTACCTTTTCCAGTCACTCCTCGGGTTCCTCAAGAGTCTTTCCGAAGACAGCAATATCATCAAGATACATCAGTACCTCAATCTGGTTCATGTCTCTTATGGTACATTCCATAAGTCACTGAAAGATTGCAGGGGCTCCTGACAATCCTGGGGGCATTCTGTTGAAAAATTCCAGGGGGCAAATGAAGGCAGTCTTCTCCCTGTCTTCTGGGTGCAAAGGGATTTGGTAATATCCGCACTTCAGATCTAACACGCTGAAATTCTTGCCCCAATAATCACTGCAGAGCATTCTCTATCTGTTGAGTGGTGTTTTAGTCAGCATTTGTTCTCCAGTTGAGTGTTCGATAATTGATGCACATTCTGAGGGAGCCATTTTTGTTCCTTACCACCACTATGGGGGAGGCTTAAGGGCTTGATGAATCTAGGATAATCCCTGTCCATTTCAACTAAAAGACCAGATGGTGCCACTGAAGTAGTTGTGTCCACTGCCCAAGCGACATCTGAGGATTTAGCCTGACTGGGAGATCAGTTTTGTTTCAGATATTGACAGGGGTTTTCTGTGATTTTTCTGCCTTAGTGGACACAACGTTAGGGGTCAGCTCCATCACAATGTCTTGAGATAGTAACATCACCCTCATGTCCTGGAGAGCCTTGGTGTGGACCCCTTCCAATTGATTCATGACTACAGGCGGGGGAGCCACCAATTTATCAGGGAACTTGTTCTGAGTGGGCTCAGCAGTCTGGACTTGTGCTGTTCTCTTAGTTTGCTTCTATTTTCCTTGCAGTTCCGTGGCAATCCTAGGAGAATGGTGTGCATTGGCTACCTGTGCCTGTCTGTCTAAAAACAAAGAAGGTGAGTTGGGCTGCTGGTCAGAAGTCACAGAGAAGACTTACTTTGGTACTTTGGACTCCCGTGGCAGCTTATTCACTTTTTTAGTTTTAGAGCTTACTGTAGTGAGCAGGCCTTCAGTTGGCTATCTCACTGTGGCCCCCTGGAGCTTTCTTCTTTACAAAAAATAGCTTATGTGCTGCCTTTACAATCTCGGCAGTTAAGTCAGCACTGTGCCCAATTTCCCCACCTTTAACTGGGAGGGGATGACATCTCCCCTTGCTCTGAAGTTAGTGTGGACATGTCTGTTTCATGTCTATCAAGAACTTTTGCATTTTTGTGTGAACCTCCATTACTTGTCCTATCGACTTGTGGATTTCACAGAATGTTTGTTGCAAAGTAGCCTGCAACTAGGCCATTAGATTTACAGCTTGAATGAAAGCCTTGATAGCCAGGGGAGGCCTAGCCTCTTTATTAGTCTCTGTGTTGGTGACAGCTTGGGTCCCATAGGCTGCCACACCTGGTTTTTGCCCTTTAGCCATTTCTGGGTCTTAGCAGCATTAAACGCATATTTCTTTTTATTCCTGGTTAGGTCCCTATTGCTGATTTCCAAAACTTCCTGTCTGGTAAAGTCGTGTCACCCAGACAGTAAAGGGGAAATCTCTCTAACAGAGTCCAGATAGCAGCAGCTCTGTTTACATTTCCAGCACAGTGCAAGTGTGAGGGATAAACAATTCACGCACATGCAAAGGAGTGATATCATCCAGCCAATAAAGATGGCCGAAGACCAGCACCAAGAGGAAGCCACAAAGAAGATGCTACCGAGAGACCTCGCAGGGGTTGGAACGTTGGAGCATAGGTGAGTAAACTTTAATTTGTACAGTTTTAATATAAAAGTGATGTACAGTGAATCCGGAAAGTATTCACAGCACTTCACTTTTTCCACATTTTGTTATGTTACAGCCTTATTCCAAAAATTGATTACATTCATTATTTTTCTCAACATTCTTCAAACAATACCCCATATTGACAACACAAAAGAAGTTTGTTTAAAATATTTGCAAATTTATTAAAAATTAAAAACGAAAAAAGTACATAAGTACATAAGTATTGACAGCGTTTGCCATGACACTCAAAATTAAGCTCAGGTGCATATTGATTTCACTGATCTTCTTTGAGATGTTTCTAAAACTTGATTGGAGTCCCCCTGTGGTAAGCTCAGTTGATTTTACATAATTTGTAAAGGCACACATCTCTCTATATAAGGTCCCACAGTTAACAGGGCTTTTCAGAGCTAAAACCAAGCCATGAAGTCCAAGCAATTGTCTGTAGACCTCCTAGACAGGATTGTATGGAAGCACAGATCTGAGGAAGGGTACAGAAATGTTTCTGCAGCATTGAAGGTCCCAATAAGCACAGTGGCTTCCATCAACCATAAATGGGAGAAGTTTGGAACCACCAGGACTCCTGCTAGATTGGGTCGCCTGGCCAAACTAAGTGTTCGGGGGAGAAGGGCCTTAGTCAGGGACAGGGAAATTACCAAGAACCCAATCACTCTGACAGAGATCCAGCGTTTCTCTGTGAAGAGATGAGAAGCTACCAGAAGAACAACCATCTTTGCAGCACTACACCAATCAAACCTGTATGGTAGAGTGGCCAGACGGAAGCCTCTACTCAGTAAAAGGCACATGACAGCCCACCTGGAGTTTGCCAAAAGGCATCTGAAGGACTCTTAGACCATGAGAAGCAAAATTCTCTGGTCTGATGAAACAAATATTGAACTTTTTGGCCTGAGTGGCAAGCGTCATGTTTGGAGGAAACCAGGCAATGCTCATCGCCTGGCCAATAACATTCCTACAGTGAAGCATGTCACACAGTTATGCTGTGGGGGTGCTTTTCATTGGCAGGAACTGGGAGACAAGTCAGGATTGAGGGAAAGATGAATGCAGCAGTGTACAGAGAAATCCTGCTCCAGAGCGCTCTGGATCTCAGACTGGGGCGAAGGTTCATCTTCTAGCAAGACAACGACCCTAAGCACACAGCCAAGATAACCAAGAAGTAGCTACAGAACAACTCTGTGAATGTCCTTGAGTGGCCAACCCAGAGCCCAGACTTGAACCACATTGAATATCTTTGGAGAGACTTGAAAATGGCTGTGCACTGATGCTCCCCATCCGACCTGATGGACCTTGAGAGGTGCTGCAAAGAAGAATGGGGAACTGCCCAAAAATAGGTGTGCCATGCTCGTAGCATCATACTCAAAAAGACTTGGGGCTATAATTGGTGGCAAAGATGCTTCAACAAAGTATTGGGCAAAGGCTGTGAATACTTACGTACATGTGATTTTTTTGTTTGTTATTTTTAATAAATTTGCAAAGATTTCAAACAAACTTCTTTCACGTTGTCATTGTAGGGTTTTTGTAGACTTTTGAGGAAAATAATACATTTAATCCACTTTGGAATAAAGCTGTAACATAACAAAATGTGGAAAAAGTGAAGCGCTGTGAATACTTTCCGGATTCATTGTATGCTTAAAGTGGACTGGAACAAAGAAAAGTGAAGATTTATAGGGAACATTTACAATTGTTTATTGTGTCTCAGCAGTGCCCTAAATGATTTACCTTTTGATTTTCTCCTGAAAATAGCAGTGCACTTTCTGTTATGTGAGTGTGCCTACAATCTCATAACTGTATTTGTTCAGTATGGGATTGAGGACACTGCTGCCACTGATTGTTAGATTCAGGAGAGTATCCGTGAAATTCAGTGATGTCACTACTGTGCTGCTCATTGTTCTCCTTGCTGGAGGCTCTGACATTGAGGGCAGAAAACTCTACCCATACCAAGATGGCAACCACCATACAGGGACCCTTTGCAGAACAAGCTATGGTAGGCCAGTAACGTTGGAAAGATCAGCTCCAATATAGGAGACTAGTTCTCTGTCTGCCTTATTTTTGGCACAACATTCCATAGTTCAGTTACTCTTTAAAGTCATAGAGATAACAAGAAGTGGCCTAAAATGAAGGCACTGCAGCCTGTTGAAAGAGATTAGTCATGCAAAAAGCTTAAAATACTTATGAAAAATTATTTTTGTATAAGATCACTTTAAAGCAAAGAATACATAATAAACATAGTTATACCTGAGGTTTTTCATTTGGCGTCCTCACAAGGTCTCCAAGCATACGTTGACGGAACAGGCCTCCATCAGTCACTTTCATGGAATACATTTTAGCATTTAATCCAGTGACAGCTGAGTCGTTTACCTAGCCAGGACACAGAAGTCGCAGCATTAACATAAATATAACTTCAAACAAATGTTATTCTTGCATTCTTTCTGGAGACTTTCAATCATTTTACATTTTAGATAATGTTGGGGTTATGAAAACTCTAAATCAATGTTTTGGTATGTTTGGCATTATGTTTACATTTCTTAAGCAAATTTTTTTCCATACATAAACATGGCAGGGGGACATGTTTACTGTCTTGGGGGGGTCTGATCAAGGAAGAAGGAAGTAAAAAAATCTTCCTTCTTGCCTTCTCCAGGGATTCTCTCCTCTCTCCTCGATTCTACACCTCTGAGCTGGAGAATCTGGAAGGGAGAATTCTGACAGAGATGGCCAGTGAAGTGCCGAGATCACACCTTCATAAACTGGCTGTTTCTGTCAATGACAGATTCTCTGTGTGTGGAGATGATCAGCGGAGAACATGTTCTCCCCGATCATCTCAGTTTCATAAACCGATAATGATCTGAGATGAGCTGCGATCATCAGGATCACAGCTCCCCTCAGTTTCATAAACGGACACCTAAGTCATATTGGAAGTTGAGCTGAGTTCTTGGGGAGAAAGAGTTTTTCTCTTGAGTCCCCAAATGAAGGACAGGTAGAGAAGGCTGAATCATCTACATTTTTTTACATTTTTGAGGACACTCATGGAGATTTCTCTACACCTGAAGTTCAACCACTGTGACAACTCTAAAGAGATCCCTGTCTAACTGTTGGGTTCCCTTTTTATTTTACATTACAGAGAACCCAGTAGGAACAATGGGAATAACAGCTCTACTGAGGACAGGAGCTGGATGTTCCAGTGTGGACACTATTGCTGAAAATCACAAGAGAAATAACGAAGGTAAATGAATGCATTGTTATTCACCATACACTAAAGCAGCCACATACTGATCGAAATTCAACGGGTTCAGCAGGAACCGGCCACATTTTGATCAGTGTATGATCGTCCCTGGTAAACAGAAGTCATTTGATCATCTTCTGTCAAATGGTCAAGTTGAAGAACTTATCAATCAGCAGCTACAGCATATGGCCAACTTAAGACATATGCTCTAGTCAAAATTGCCCAAACTGGGGTATCTGTTTTGACGTTTTAAGAGAACATTCCAACTTAAACTGATAAATCAGTTTTGTATAAAAACAGGTTTATTATATTTCTTAGGGACTCTAAAGGTGAAATATCTTCACGATTCTTAGATCCATCCAGCTGTGGTGGCCATTGCAAAGTCAAGTGATGTGCTGCATTTAAAGGAAATTCTCAAACATTTAAAATTAAAAAAATGATTTTCAGACAGTGATACCTTAACTGTGACCTCATTCAAGGAGGAAGAGAAACAAGCTACAGCTGAAGAAAATGTCCCAATAAAAAATCTAAGCGATAGGGAGCTTCCTGGTACTGACACAAACATGAAACAACTGAAAGCTGCTGAAGACGTACTACTACGAAACGCGTAGAGCGTGTCGCATCACTTCTGGTCTCGGCACTTTGGGGTGGACCGCATTGCGCTCCACACGCACCATTACTTGCTTGTATATCTCTTCACGAATGTAAGTACCTTTTCAACCTGCTTATATTAAATAAACCCTGTCAGACAATATTACACAATGTGCCTTTCCATTTTTTAAACCCCTGTCCCGCCGCAACGAGTGACACACCGTGGACACTTGGAACTCCTACTTCCCACTGTCAGGATCCTATCAGACCCCAGCCACCTTCCCTTAGGAATCCTCCTCTAGCCCAGGACCCTCCAGGGACCTACCAGGACGTCCAACCCAGGACCCTTAGAGGAAGTCAGGACCTACCTGCTGGATTACCACATATACCCGCTCTGTACCCCTGTGTGGGGTGGGTATTTCTGGTGAGTGTGCTATTCACTAGAGGGGTCACCTATCACCTCCCTGCCCACCACGGGGTCACTTATTGTGTATTTTTCACACGAAGACCGCCACCTGCTATTATTATTGGACTTCTTTAATCACTTTATTTAAATGTATTCATTGTCACTTCACCCCTTTATCATCTACCATTGGTCCCATACCTTGGCCATTTAGTCACGTTTATATTTATTCATCTGCCACTAGTTCACTTGCACATGTCACTTTTTATGCACATGTCACTCTGATTCATTGATATTCTTATATTGTATGATTTATATCTTTTGAATTTCATATTTTTTTGTGGTCACGAATGCACATGTCACTTTGATTTACGGGCACGTATTTCTATATATATATCTGCATATATTGCATTTATTTATATCTAGTTTGAATGATATTTTTATTTTATACCTATTTATATCCTCTAGATTTTATATCACCTAAGGGCATAGATGCACATGTCACTTTAATTTATTAGCACTTATTTATTTACATCTGTATATAACACATTGGTTTACATTTGTGGTAACATATGCACACGACATTTTGAGACAGTGTCACGCAACCACATGTCACATTAATTTATTGCTTCATATTACATATTTGTATCTACTGTGTTTTTTCTTTATATTGGACCCACAGTACATCAGATTCTATGTTACTATACTATAACTTCATCCATCTAGCACTCTATACCATTTTCTTATTTCTCTTGCCACTAGGCAGCGCCATTCCCTCACCGCTTTTAACTTTACTATCTGTCCTTAGTGCCTACCTCAGTGGTCTTCAAACTATGGCCCTCCAGTTGTTCAGGAACTACAATTCTCATCATGCCTAGTCATGTCTGTGAATGTCAGAGTTTTGCAATGCCTCATGGGATGTGTAGTTCCGCAACAGCTGGAGGGCCGTAGTTTGAGGATCCCTGGCCTACCTGATCAAAAAAGAAAACAAAAGACAAGGAAAAAGAGCTCAATATTGGAGTATTCAATACCTGGAAAATAGTCTGAAAGTGAATACACTGTCTCTTTGTAGCTTAAAGTGCATAAATATCAAAAATACATCAATGAATCAATAACTTTACGATCAAGTCATCAAAGTGGTGCAACTTCCAAGATAAAAAAAGTGCTAAGTGCAAACAGTGTACTGTCTGCAAAAATGCACTCAATATTTGCCTAATTCATTACCAAAATTCTTATATACTAATGTGCTCATAAAGTGCAATACATACTCATGCAAGATAATGCTTAAAGTGCAATTCATACACAAAAAAATGAAAAAAAAAAAAAGGAAATAAGAATAAAACCAAATTTAACAATAAAAAGTTTATCAACTTGTCCAAAAAATTCTGAGCTGATAAATTTTATCAGGACAATCTTGTGAAGTGTCCCACCACCTTTAGAAGCACTCCTTTCCAGAATGATCAGACCTCTAAGTTATGGGAGGTTAATCTACCATTAAGAGATCCAAAAGACAAACAGCAACAACATAGGGGTAATCTCACATCAAGGATCCACCTCTAGTTACCACTAGCTGTTCTGATATAATGGCTCAAGCAACTTTACAAAAAACTCTGTGAACCATCAACAAAACCCCTTATGCTTGTATAACTCGAAAGAAACACATAAAAAATTCCATGTCCCAGTATCACAGATTACACAGATTTTTAATCAGTGACTATACTCATAAAGGAAGACATAGACAGACATTGCACCAAAAACATGGTACTACTGCTGAGCCTCCAGCATGCACAATGACATCACAGGTAAGCTCAGCCCAACCAGTTTCGTGTCAGGACGCATCTTCAGGGGACCGTAGCCTGAAACACTTAGCACTTTCTCATCTTGGAAGTTGCAACTATTTGATGAATTGATCATTGTGGTACTGACAAATGACTTGATGTAACTGTCTTTTATATACCAAGAGTCTTACCAGTATAAGAGGCTGATAGCCTGTAGCGGTCATAAACTTTATCTGCCAGTAGGATTGTCCACAGTATCGATTTGATGATAAAATAGTAACCTGACCATTTTCTGGAATAGCTTCTAGGGCAGACTTTAGATCCGTTGGTGATATGTCTATAGGAAGATCTACAATGCAACCAAATATGTGTAAAATGTCGATCTGCCAACATGATAAGTAAACAAAAATAGCAACCGTCCCAATGTATAAGTAGCTTTTAGAGCAAGGTGCACATGAAAGGGCTTTGAACAGCAAACAAAACAAAAATGTATTCCCCAGCACACTTACCAGCTGGCCAGCAAAAATAAAATTACACTGTCTAGCAATTTGCATTTAAAATAGAGGCTTTAGTTGTGCAACATTTGTAAATACACTATATTACCAAAAGTATTGGGATGCCTTCCTTTACATGCACATGAACTTTAATGGAATCCCAGTATTAGTTCGTAGGGTTCAATATTGAGTTGGCCCACCCTTTGCAGCTATAACAGCTTCAACTCTTCTGGAAAGGCTGTCCACAAGGTTTAGGAGTGTGTCTATGGGAATTTTTGACCATTTTTTCAGAAGGGCATTTGTGAGGTCAGGCAGTGATGTGGACGAGAAGGCCTGGTTTGCAGTCTCTGCATGAATTAATCCCAAAGGTGTTCTATTGGGTTGAGGTCAGGACTCTGTGCAGACCAGTCAAGTTCCTCCACTCCAAACTTGCTCATCCATGTCTTTATGGACTTTGCTTTGTGCACTGGAGCGCAGTCATGTTGGAACAGGAAGGGGCTATCCCCAAACTGTTCCCACAAAGTTGGGAACATGAAATTGTCCACAATGTCTTGGTATTCTGATTCCTTATGAGTTTCCTTCACTGGAACTAAGGGGCCAAGCCCAACCTCTGAAAAACAACCCCGCACTATAATCCCCCCTCCACCAAATGATTTAGACCAATTGTTATTAATTTTCAACAGTGTATGCGGTATTCATTCCGGGACATCCATTTATTCTAAAATGGAATGTTAAAAGCAAACAAAGTTTTGAAGTACTTTCAGATGACATTTGCCAACTCATCAAATGTACTGAGAACTTTTATATGAATTTTTATACAAAATTTCATTCAAAAATCTACTAGTGTATGGCCATCCTTAAAAAAGGAGTTCCAGACTCCCCCCCCCCCCTCAAAAAATAAAAGTCAGCAGCTACAAATACTGCAGCTGCTGACTTTTAATATTAGGGCACTTACCTGTCCAGGCATCCAGCGGTGTCCTCGTGTCCATAATGTCCTGGGGGACATAAGAGTAGTCCAACCCCCGCTCGAGTGCTGTCCTCTGCTGCACTTCCCTCTTGAACATTGAAAATCTTGCCAAGTTCCATGGCTTGCCTTTCCCATGGAGGACACAGGCCATGGGTGACCTCACCACTCACTGCCTGTATTCAGCACTTCTGGTCTGGGTCATGAATGGTTGGTTCTGGAACCGCCGCCGGACACAAATAGGGGTCTGCAGGGATCCTTCAGCCATTTCAGCTGACTCTGGCATTTCTAACACCTCTCCCATTCTCCCTCCAAGCTGCTGTGAGATGTCCAATCCTCCTAGTCATCATTTATGGGCATTAATTTTACTTGCAGTCTGCGTGACCCCCAATCTATTGCTCCACCACTGCCGCTCCCCTCTGGCTCACCTACAAATGAGCTGTCTTTATGCAATGCCTTCAAGTGGGGCTTACGGGGTGAACGGGTACAGCCGGACTTCTGGGAACAGCTTCTGGGTTCAGCTGGGCAGCACAGACAGGTACCAGCTCTTTGCAAGCCAAGGCAGATTTCCAACTCTCCTCCCCGATTTTGCTCGTCTTTGCAAGGGACTCCCCATCCTCAAATTCAACCCTGTCTTTGTTAGTAGCTTGTTGTCAGCACACTCCAGCTTCCAGGACTTCTTTGGCTGCTCAGTGCAGAGATCTGACTGCAGGCCTACACTGTAGATGAGCAGCCCCTGCTCACTCAGTGTCAGTTTGGTGAGCAGCTCCTTGCAGTACCCACACCGGATCCAGGCACTGACCACAGTGGTGGGCCTCCTGCAGCCAGGACACAGCAGACACAGCCTCCCCATCCCCTTTGATCAACTTGAGGGCAAATCTACCTCGATGTTCAAGTCATATACCCGTATCCACCAGCGTCACCTCCTGCAGCTGGGGAAACCAAGTCGGCATTGGGTATACTTGCGTACTATCAGCTAACTTGCTTCTCTCTCTCGCCCTCTGCATGCAAGGTACACTGGATCTCCTTCGGGGCGTGGCTCTGCCCCCAAGCTGTCTGCTCTAGTCTATGGCTGGGGTAGGGGCATAGCCTATTAGTACTACCTAACCGCAGCAGTGAAAGGTCAGGTGAGAGAGCTGTGTAAATATTTGAATTTCATTGGTGCATTTAGTAGCTTGCCTGGAGTTAAGGAGGAGGCATAAACATGACATTTTATAAGGCTGAAGTTCCAAAAAGCTAAATTCATTATTTTATCTAGAGTTATGAAGATGAGCAAGTGACAGTACCTGGAACCTCTTTCCCATAGGACAGAATGCTGAATGTTCCTCCAATTGGTGGAGAAGCTGTTTGAGTTCTGTTGATTCTTACTGATGTCCCTTCAGTCCAGTTTGATGCTTGATAGATGGCTGCATTTGGGCTAGTCTGAATGCCCTGAACATGAGATTGAAGAACAAAAATTAACTGTTATCCTGTTTTTCTCACTTTTTCTTTTTACTTTTATTGACATTCCAACTTTTGATACTAAACATATATCTATTTGAATGGCTGATTTATATATATATCTTAGCTCATTTGAACATTTGAAATTCAACTCTGATTAACTGTTGTGGGCTGCCGTAAATTGTCCATCCTCTATGCTTCTTGCAATATCGTACTAAAACAAGAGGGAAAGTGTGAGAATCTTCATTGCTATCTGTAGTCCTGTTCTCACAGGACAAAGTGAAGTACATTTAACCCAAAATGTTTATGGCTGCCACTAAAACACTAGTAGTGGTAATATCTTGATTGCATCTGATTCAAGAACAACTCCCAAAGGAAGGATTTTCCTTCACTTTGGGAAAATTTACTGTCATATAATTGTAATATAAAGTGAAAGAAATCTTTCCACGGAGGACACAAATAAGAATTAGCAGACAAGTTTACTGTGCTTTAAACTACAGCTTATTATAAAGTAAATTTAAACCGTTGATTTTATTTTTTTTTTTGAGAAAATAAAAAACTGTAATAAATAAACTGTCATTGTTAACTACTCTGTGGCATGGTTTTGTACCGGGCAGCCTGAATTCTCCTCTTCTGGGGTCCCCCACTGGCACTCCTGGCTCCATCTCTTCAGTGAGTGCCCCTATAGAAAGCCACTCACGGCAGGCATGGTGCAGGAGATGCAGGGGCCACAGGCGTGGTGCAGGAGATGCAGGGACTGCGGGCATGGTGCAGGGGCTGCAGGCATCATGTAGGAGATGCAGGGGCTTCGGGCATGGTGCAGGAGCTGTGGGCATGGTGCTGGAGATGCAGGGGCTGCAGGCATGGTACGGGAGATGCAGGGGCTGCGGGCATGGTACAGGAAATGCAGAGGCTGTGGGCATGGTGCAGGAGATACTCTAAGAGTGTGGTTCCTGCACTATCATAGGGTGATACATTTGTACCCCTGATGCTGCATGTACAGTAACTGGTACCTTAAACTGTTTAAAGTAATCAATATAAGGGGGAGTACTGCGTGTCAAGGGTGATAACTGCAAATTCTTATTAATATATGAGAATATGTATATAGATATCTGATTAATCAACACATTCTATTAGCGAATCAAAAGAATAAATTATGTTCCCATAAGCAAAAGTGCTAGTAAAGCTGTGTGTTATATATGTGAATCCTTATTAATATATTGATCCGAAATAATAATAAATTAGGCTCCGTTCACATCTTAGCGTATGGATCACGGGCAGAACCGCTGCGGTTCCGCCCGCGATCCGGAGATTATTGCAAATCGCGGGACGCCCGTGCGTTGCCCGTTGATTTGCAATAGACCCCCAAACGCTGAGTGATGTTGCCGCGATTTCCGCCTGCCGAATCGCGGTAACATCGTGAAAAAAAAATCGCAGGACGCAATACGATCCAAAGAAGCTCTTGTACTTTTTTGGTCGTAATGCGTCCCGCGATTTTTTTTTGCGCGATGTTACCGCGATTCGGCAGGCGGAAATCGCGGCAACATCGCTCAGCGTTTGGGGGTCTATTGCAAATCAACGGGCAACGCACGGGCGTCCCGCGATTTGCAATAATCTCCGGATCGCGGGCGGAACCGCGGCGGTTCTGTCCGTGATCCATACTCTAAGATGTGAACGGAGCCTAAATAAATGAAGTACTTGTTCACATAAAAAATGCTAATAAAACTGTGTATGGTATATCTTGCTCAGTATTAAATCAAAATTCTATCAGAATATAAATAACTACTAATAATCAAATCAATATGTGAGTTGGGTAGAATAAATTGTTGTGCAAATTACATAAATACTTAACTATTAAGTGCTTATATTGTTACTACATTAAGTAGCTTAGTGCAATTATCCGATTCTTTATAAAGTGCAGGTGCATATAACAGTGTAAACAAATAAATTGGTGTATTGTATACTGGGAAATAATCACTAAAGAATTGGACACTACAACATGTTTTATTTATTGGACTAATAAAGATTTATAAAGCCCGCACTGGAATACACCAATTTATTTGTTTACACTATTATAAGCACCTGCACTTTATAAAGAATTTTTTTTTTTTAATAGGTGCCGGTGCCGTGATGCTGAATTGATCTTCAGCCAGCCCCAGGGCAGGGGGACTTGCCCTGGCAGCGCCTGCAGGGACTCATCAGATGAGTCTTGTCCTGTGAGTAACTGATTGCAAGCCGTGATGGCAGCATGGCGCCCTTGTTACCCATGGGGCCCTGAGCGGCCACACAGCTTGCACATCCCAAAGGCCAGCCCTGGGTGCAACCATTCTTTTACTCTATACAAGCTGACTCTTCCAAGGACCCAGGTGGGGGTCCTAAAGCCAAAATAAAGCTACCTCACTAGAGCAACCATCTGATTTACTTGGAAGCTCCAGAAAGCTTGGAGTTTAACACTCCAGCACCCAAGTCCTAGAGGCTAAAAACGAATAGCACATTCACAGTGGTTTTGTATTTTCCTTACTCTTTCCAAAGTTTCACTCTTTCCAGTCCTATTTTAATTTGTTGATGGCACAGGCAGCAGTGATTCCCAACCTCAGTTCTTAAGTACCCCCAAGAGATCAATAATACCAAGCCGTTACTGAAATCTGTTGGGGTACCTAAGGACTGAGGTATAGAACCACAGTCTAGAGGATCCACAAGAGTATTTACAGTCTTTAGTGATCCTCTTGTGGGTTGCCCACCCAATACAATGTTTAAATGAGACACCATAGTTTACTGCAGCCCACACAGAATCCTAATAAGACCCCACAATGGTATTTTGGCAGCAGTAGGACTGACATAAAAAAAGTAAAAAGTAATAAAAGTAATATGAGGTGCTAAGTGACCACATGGCATTATTTATGGATCAACCCTATCTCAAAAAGATAAGTATATATTTTTGTTTCATGTTACTTATATTATATTTATAAGATATTACTCTCTCTCTCAAACGTACCTCAGCAAACCCCACAGCAAAGAGCGGAAAATTGTGCCCGCAGTTGTATGGTGTTATAGTGATGATATGCTGGGTTACAGATGTACTAATTCTGCTGGTCACATCAATGTTACTGATCATAATCCCACGTTCGGATAAGGCTGGTCTTCGCCTGTAAACTGAGTAACATAGAGAAAGAGATAAACAGCATTGTTATGGTATAAGAGTAAGTTTAAAGGAACCTGTCTTGAAAGAAACATAGGTGCTGCCTGACATTTATATCTAAACCAAACACCCTACATAACCCCCATTTGATTTCAAGAAAAATGGTAATCACCCTTGAAGACTTGGAATATCACCAATATGAAATGTATTTTAAAAATATTGACTGCATCCTCTTTCCCAAGGTGTTGCTACCAATGCAGTAGTGGGTCTCAGCTTGATGCATAAGAAGTGTAGGGGAATAAACTTATATTTGGTCAGCTTTAGATGTTGACATTATTAGGTAAAGGAAAAGGTGATTTTTTTTGGAACCTGCTGGGCATATTGGACACCCCAGCAACAAGATCTATGTACTTTAAACCCTAAGTTTACCTAAAACAAAATAAAAAATAGTACAAGGGACATTATTTGCCTTTAGTGATGTGTGACCCTTGTGCTGTTGTGTTCTTGTGTAAAATTATTATTGTGCTGTTGTGAAGAATTATTAATTTCCCTGTTGGCATTAAAAAAGTATTCTGAATCAAAAATTAGTAGGCAGTGACAAGCTCTCATAAAGAGTGTCCGACTATGCTCATCCTTTTCATCCAGCTCCTCAATTCACATGTAGCACGCTCCTAGGTAGGTGCTTGTGAGAGAGTTTAGTTTTTGGCTCTGTCTGCCTATCAGAGGATTAGCAGGCAAATCTATATTGCTTTCTGCCTACCAGAGAGCAGGATCTGTGAGCGAGGTCTACTCAGTGTGCTCAGTATGTGATTCATTGAGTCTAGAGGAGTGTTTCACACTGGTCCAATAGGGAGGCATGTTGGACAGTGGGAGGAAACCTGACCAATGGATACACAGGCTGTGATACAGTCCTGGCGATTGGAAGAGACAGGCTGTCTCAGTACATTCTGAGATACTGTATAAAAGCCAGGAGCACATGTGCTGCAGGGTCTTTGGCTGGAGAGCAGAGTCCTGGAGGTAGGGTGGAGACTGCCTCCTCCTCTGTAGCAGGGGCATGTGGTCACAGGCTGTCGGCCAGGGGACCAGAGGAATGGAGCTGAACCCAGAGGTCCAGGAAATCTGACTGAGTGGGGAGACACTGGAGACCCTAGAAAAACAGTATGAGTACAGGGGATCATGTCAAGGGGCCTGGCCTGAGGGGGGGGGGCACCCTAAAAGTGGGATAGTCAGTGGACGGGAGTGAGCGGTGCAGAAAGGGGATACTGAGGAGAGTGTCCCGAAGATAATGTAGTTCACCAAGTCTTCTAGCAAAAGACTTAAACCCAAATCTACCTAAGTGGCAAGTTGCATCAGCAGCCTGGCTGCATCATCAGACAGGAGTCCTCGCAACTTGTGAATAGTTAATTTGGAGTATCCCACTACTCCCTTCTCCCATCCCTAATTTAAATTAAACACCAAAAACAACTACATACCCCTGGACTGATCATTGACTGAGCCAAGAAGTAAAGTGTTAATCTGTGAATGCTGCTACTGCTAATGGTAACCAAGGGGGAATCAAAAGTGTAATATCCAGCAGTCCTCAAGGGGGCAGTGCTAAACACAGAAACCAGTACTACAGTTTCCAAGAATGAAACAGAATCTATGAATAGAGTATGAATAGATAATTGATGGGTCCACCCCCTTCATTCATTGATTCTGTCTCATTCATAGAAGCTGTAGTAAGGGCCTTCTATCATTGGAGCAGCTGGGCAGAGAGGGTGGGCACATTTGGCACTCCTAATGACAGTCTGTCACAACCCTTAGTTCTATTAACCTCCCACCGCACCAGAAGACTACAGTGGTGTATGCAGGGGGAGCATTGGAATAGGATGATTTCAGCAAACGGAGGACACAGCAGCACAAGGGACACATCACACTGAAAGTAAGTCATATCCCTTGTACTGATTTTTTTTCCTTTTAGGTAAATTTAGGCTTTAATTCGTGTGCCGTGAGTTTTGGGTGCTCTTGTCCACTTTACACAGGTTGCAGTCCCTCCTGTTGTATGGCATTCTATCATACACACGAAAAAAAAAAAAAAGAAATAGGGACGAGGGGTACCCCCTTGGGAAGGACCTTCCCTACTGCAACACTCAAATTTTGACAGGGGCGCGTTACCTCAACTAGTCCCTTCAGTGATATCCAGAATATGTGGATTCCCCTTTGAAAGGAACACTAACCACTTATGTCTTAACTGGGGTTGTGCAGCAATGTGATGTACTCCTATCTGTATATTTATTTTGTACTCTATGCCAAAATATGTGCCCTTATACAATTTAAGTTTATGTATACTTCTATTCTCTGATTTTATAAAACTTGTTTAATAAAAATGTATTGAAAACTGAAAAAAACAATAGGAGCAGTGTAACCCTCTCCCCCAGTAAGAGCCACAAGAATTCAAGCAAACTGGCATTTTCAGATGCAATAAAATCATGTAGAATAATTGCATTTATTAAAGCAGAATTCCATGCTACACATAATAAGCCCTAAAAATGCTCCCCCCCCCCCCGCTGACTAACCGCTCTAAAAAAGATGTACATACTTTCCTATTTTCAGCCCGCTCAGGTCCAGTTAGGTGATCCGGCTCCACTGTGTCAGTCAGCGGTGGTTGGAGGGAAGAGGAGATGCGCTGACAACAGATGATCCGCAGGAGCCTATGAGGGACATTACCGCTCCAGGCTCCTCTCCCCTGCAGCCAGTGGTGACTGACACAGGGGATTACATGACCGGACCATAGTGGGCTGAAAATAGGTAAGTATATACATCTTTCTTACACAGGTTAGTAAGCATACTGTAGGTGTTAAGAGGAGGGAGGGAAAATGTTTAAGACTAGTTAGGTGTAGCCTGGAGTTCTACTTTAAAATCTAATCTTCCCTTTTAAATAGGCTTAAATGCATACATTTTCAAGGTAAGAAATCTGGAAGTATTCATAATTCAATCTAAGAACACCTCTAGCCATAATAGGTCTATATGTTTTTAATAGGGTTGGATAGTTTTCAAATGCCCATTGTGACTTTTCTAATGCTCCAGAGCTCAGTAAGAAGATCTTCCCCGGCCTTACCGAGGCTGTGATAGACTATAACTTTGGATAAGAGGTTGAGATACTTGCCGTCATTTTCCTCAGCACGATTCAGGCCAACACCATTCTCCACATATGTGGAGTTTGGTAATAATATGTTTCACAGTTGAACGCAGTTGAACTTACAGTTTGCCCACTCACAGTGGTGAGTCTTAACCCCGCTATACAAATACAACATTTTTGGTGGAGTTGCTCAGAAATACTCCAAGGATGGTAAAACAAATAAAGTATGTTGGTTTGTATACATTAATGCTTGCATACATTTATTGTTGGCTTGTTTATTACATTTTTAGTCAGAAATGATAGAACTTTGCTTTGAAATGTATGCTTAGGAAAGCACCTGACCTACAAAGAAAAGAGATTTACCTGAGACATCACTTGTTGTCACCTCTCCACCAATGTACAAGGCATCAACATAGAAATCTTGGTTTGCCACTATGCGGATATTAAGCAGGTTGAAGTTTTTTCCAGAGTACTTTAATACTATAAGTTCCAGCAAGTTGATACACGTATATGTCCAGCTGAAAAAGAGGGCACTTTCATCTCATTTCCAAAAGAACAAAGACAAATCATTCAAAGAAGAGAATGTATGTGCGTATTATATGAAACCAACCTGCTTATACCATACAGGGTGAAAGCAGGCATTGCATTACAAAATATTTTGTACCAGTATATTTCCATCTTTTCATTTCGCTAAATAACTGATATGTGTAAAAATATCACAAATATTCAGGTTATTTATTTATTTGAGAAATTCTGTTTATTGAAAGTTGTCAAATGTACGAGTCGATTGCACAATATGCATTAGGTCTACGCTAAAGAAAACACAAAACAATGAAAAAAATGTATACATATAAATATATATATATATATATATTAAATTGAAAGTGCAAAACACTCAGGTTTTGAGTGTTTAAGGCAGCATTGATTCCGATGTTGCTACCAACAAGGAAATACCCAGTACCAGGAGCACCCCAGGTGAACAGGATGAAAGCTATTACATATTTCTCTGGCTATTTGGACTTGTGTCAGGAAATGAAGATCCCACTAGAAAATGTAGGCATCTCTGTCCCCTACTATCCAGTTAGGAAAGTGAACCACACCATATGATCTCACAGTCCAACCTTAAACTATATCACCACACCAGTAATAAAGAACTGACCTACTGTATCACATTCAGCTAAATGTGTCTAGAATCCCATAATCTAGTATTAAGTCATTAGTGGACGAGCCAGCTTCCCCTATCTAATGACATTTGCATGGGTATCTCTTCTCCTCATATGTCATCTTGTAAACAGGCAAAGCAGCACTGAACAGAAATCTCCAAAAGCACAGCATGGGTAGATCCTTTCTTTTTAATATCTGAGAGCTATGGCTTTGCAAGCAGAATAGAGCACTAATCCTAGCAAACTTCATCTTGTGTTGATAGGTGCCAGGGGTTTAACAATATTAACAGGCAGACGGGTGTAGTTAAATGTATAGAAATTGAGGTCAAAGAAGAAACAATTTACCACCTCTCCCTAGAAACCTTGTACTGCGTGTAACGCTCACTGCCAAAGGAGCCGCTTGAAATTTGCCCAGGTTTTCTTTCCCAGTGGATTGCTCCGCAGCCAGGCACACACTCACAGCCACTCTTTTCCACAATAACCAGTCAAAGTGTGTTCTTTCTTGTTGTTTTTATTTTTAGAGTAACTAGGATAGGGTTGAGAAAATTGAGTGGGAGACTCCAAAAACAGAACTACACTGAACAAAATTTATAAATGCAACACTTTTGTTTTTGCCCCCATTTTTCATGAGCTGAACTCAAAGATCTAAGACTTTTTCTATGCACACAAAAGGCCTATTTCTCTCAAATATTGTTCACAAATCTGTCTAAATTTGTGTTAGTGAGCACTTCTCCTTTGCCGAGATAATCCATCCACCTCACAGGTGTGGCATATCAAGATACTGATTAGACAGCATGATTATTGCACAGTTGTGCCTTAGGCTGGCCACAATAAAAGGCCACTCTAAAATGTGCAGTTTTATCACACAGCACAATGCCACAGATACATAAAAGAAAGGAAAAGGAGGCGCAAACACCTAGTGCATTACCCGTGGTACTGTTAAAATAATTTATTAAAATGCTGAATGCATACTCACAAACATGAAGAATTAAAATCGTATTGCAAATTCCCGTCACCCATGTGTTGGACCATGTCCTGGAAATTGCGACCGCCAATGCGTTTCGGGAGTCAAGCCCCCTTCCTCAGAGCTGGGGAGCTTGACTCCCTAAACGCGTTAGCGGTCGCAATTTCCAGGACATGGTCCAACACATGGGTGACGGGAATTTGCAATACGATTTTAATTCTTCATGTTTGTGAGTATGCATTCAGCATTTTAATAAATTATTTTAACAGTACCACGGGTAATGCACTAGGTGTTTGCGCCTCCTTTTCCTTTCTTTTATGTATCCGTTTGGAGTTCCCTGCCTGAGGAGAGCAGCACGCCAGTCTTCCCCTTCGGAGTGAGCGCTTGGCAGATATTTTTGTTTGGAGTACAATGCCACAGATGTCGCAAGTTTTGAGGGAGCGTGCAATTGGCATGCTGACTGCAGGAATGTCCACCAGAGCTGTTGAAAGTGAATTGAATGTTCATTTCTCTACCATAAGCCGTCTCCAAAGACGTTTCAGAGAATTTGGCAATACATCCAACCCACCAGCCCAGAACCTCCACATCCAGCATCTTCACCTGCGAGATTGTCTGAGACCAGAAACCCGGACAGCTGCTGCAACAATTGGTTTGCATAAACAAAGAATTTATGCACAAACTGTTAGAAACCGTCTCAGGGAAGCTCATCTGCATGCTAGTATATTCCTCATCGGGGTCTCAACCTGACTGCAGTTTGTCGTCGTGACCGACTTGAGTGGGCAAATGCTCACATTCAATGGCATTTGGCACTTTGGAGAGGTTTTCTCTTCACAGATGAATCCTGGTTTTCTTAGAACTTTGAGATCAGCTCATGAAAAATGGGGGCAACAACAAGTGTTGCGTTTATAATTTTGTTCAGTGTATGTATAAGTTGAGGACAGTAAATTCCTTTCTAAAAAGCTGAAGCAGAAGTCTTTGCATGAAGCAAACTGTGGACTTGGCTTGTAGTAGTAGCAGATAAAGCACACTTCTTTCTTTATAGTACCAAGAATAGAGCTCCTTCCCAAGGAATCAGATAGACTAAGCTCTTCTGGATGCCAGCTGATGTCCTTTGGTTAAACACACACTGCTGAGTTTCTAGCACAAGAGGGGTAGCAGCAATCCAAAAACCTTCAAGATCTCTCACAGCAGTCTGTACTCACAAAATGTACAGGGATGGTTGGTTATCTCCTTCCAAATTCCAAACCAAACATTTTTACAGTGAGCAGAACTAAATTTACCTAATACAATAATTGCAGGCACACTGGTTAGGGTGAGGCAAGCTAAATTTACCTAACAAAAACACAACCAGCTCCACGGAACACAGTGAGCCAGCACTAAATCTAACTAATCCAAGCACCAATCTAGGAGGGTGCTGCATGCACATGCTCCTTTCCTTCAATGTAAATTAGCCGTGTCTACACATGGCTTACTATGAAGGCTAAGCTGGAGTGGGTCACATGTCCTGTGACATAACCTCAGCTTTCCATGCCCTTGGTTGCAGATCCGAACTGCAACATTTACGCCCTTAAGAAGGGGGAGTCTCTGTTCCCCCGAAACGCATTGGCTTTAACATGTTCTGCTACCAATAAAACGACAGTCTTTTGATCTAAGTTGGATTCTTATTGCTGAGTTTGGGCGCTCCTTTAATCGACTACCACTAGAAACGTTTGAAACGACCACTAGGCCGTATGTTAAGGTAGCAGCCCAGACCCCTAAACAAGGGTCCACTGCCTTTTTTCATCCAGTCGGGCCAGATTGATTGGGAGTTAATTTCCCCAAGTGGCCCTCTCTCACTTACCACCCACCCACAGACCCCCTATCAAGCAGGTCAGTCCAGCGCAGTCATCAACTTTTCAAAAAAATGCCCTTCTCCCAGGCATTGAAGCGAGGATTGGAACTGTCTGTGAAGGATGTGATCTTCCTGAAGGTATTGGTGGTTGTAATTGTTGGGCGAACGGTACTCAGGCCGAACATTTGCTGTTCACCCAAACTGTTGGCGTGTTCAACATTGTTGGGGCATTGTTTGTTTGGTCCGCTGAATGCCCCACAATGAACTGCGCACGGCACAGTGCGTTGGAAGCCCTGATTAGCTGAAGTAATGAAGGCTTTGTCCAGTCAGGGCACAGAACACTGTCAGAGCCATGATTGGAGAAAGTAATGATGACTGTATCCAATCATGGTTCACTGCTCATAGGTCCACCCCACACTGTAAAAGGTTTCTTCCTAAAGCAACCATTTGTAGTGTGATATTCACATGAAGTTAGGAACAACAGGGTTCTGTTCATTACTACTAGTGAGTTAGTATACTATAGTTTGCTATTGTGATTCTATTTTGAGTGTAGAGTGTCAGTGTAGTGTGAACATAGTGATAGTGCAGCTTGAGTGTAGTGCGACCTTCCTTTTTTACTTTAGTGTCAGTTTAGTGTGTCAGGACAGGATTACTGCAGAATATTGAAGTATGTCAGTGTAGAGTGTTCGGGCACTTTTACATCAGTATAATAAATTGCGTTAGTGCACTTTTACTGTAGTATTGAAGTCTGTTAGTGCATTATTACTGCAGTATATTGTAGGGTGTCAGTGGAGTGTGTCTGTGTAGTAAATCCTCAAGTTAAATTGCAGCAAATGCCACTTTCCAAGTGAGGCGCAGGCAAAGATAGACGTGTTCCATCCACATGCAGGGCACCATTTCCTCTGTTTAGTGATGTTGCCCGTGCTATCCAGCCACAGCATGCAGAGGAGGTGCTGGACTGGTTTACTAAACCATCCTCATCCTTCGTCACCCAAGCAGAGATTAGTGCGCCATCCACCGCAGCTGCCAGAGTGGCTATTTTGCCTCCTTGTTCACAGCTACACCTGCAATAGCCCCAATATCATGCATGGCTTAATTATTTGTTCAATTAGTTGAATTATTTGAACACAGCATCAGCCACTTGCTCCTTGATGATGCACAGGCATTACTTGATTCTAATGTTGGTTCTAAGGTTGAAGAAGGGAGTAACATGAGCCTACAGAGAGGGGAGAACACTGATAAACATCCAATTGGCAGTCATGTTCCCCCACGAACTAAGGCCTGAGCGTACTATAATTGGGCATCTTCACATAAGGCTTGCTCACTCTGGTGCAAAACTTTGTTATTTCTATTCAAAGTCTGCCAAAGAGACACCAGAATCTATCCAAAAAATCTCTAATCTTGTTCCGAATGCACTAAATTGTGGCCTCTTCATACAGACTGGCTCTCCAGGCCGTTGTTTACAAATTAAAGAAAGTTTGCAGAGAAAATCAATTTAAATGTCATTTATTTTTCTCTTTATATTTCAGTTTTTCTGCAACAGGTTTAATACACTGTTACAGATGTGCCACTTTACAGGCAGACTAAGGGGACCCCCAGGCACTATACTTAAAGGAATTTTTCATTTTTATTACTTCACTTTAAGCATCAGTAAATCCCTGCTCATTTGAAAATGATCTTTTTTACAAACTTTTTGCATTGATACATCTCCCTCAGGGCAGTACCCGGACCCCCATACCCTTTGTATGCCCAATATCTTGCATATATGCCTTTAAAATTGGTACTTTTTATTTTTTCAGTTCAAAACCCATATACTTCAGTGGGGTTCATTGTTCGGTCCTGAACCTTTGGGATGTTCAAAAGTTCTGGCGCAAACCGAACAGGGGGTCGTTCATCTCTAGTGGTTGGCTCAGTTCCTTGACTGACAGTTCCCTCTGCTATACATAATCTCTTTTTCTGGCTGTCACTGTACTCTGCACAGGGAAGCACACAAGCTTGTACAGCAATCCTGTGATTAAAATCTGGTGTCCAGGTCTGTGAGGTCCATAATGATTCAGCTACTACTAGGCTGGGAATGCTCTGTAATGTGAGCTGGATCTCCCTGTAAATTTTAAATGTACCATAGAAAACATAAGTGAAACTTGTTTTTAATATTTTGCAGTGAAGATAGTGCCTAGGGGGTTAAATTTTCTAACACGGAGTTACTGATACGAGCTACTCCACTTACCATGCAAGCACCATCATAGGACAGGCATTGATAAGCCTACACCCTGTACCCACAGGGAACGACTTTTATACAATATGCTTTAATCACAGTACACAAGGTAGAGTAACTGCTTAACATGTGAATAAATAAATAAAAACATTTAAAAACATACCTGTAACCCTGAGCCATGTTGTAGGGAAATGTATCGCTTGTGGTGGAAACCGTGCCAAGGGACTTAATGTCTTGATATTCAAAAGATATAGCAATTTGATTCATGAAGTTACCCTTGTAAGCGAAGCATAGCTGAAAGTAAGACAAAAAAATCTTTGATCAGCCATCTTCTTTACTGTGCACATCCAAAGCATTTACAAGTTATGTTAGGCTGGGTTCACACTGTGTGTGGGCAGCTCGCAGCAGGGGGGACGGTGGGTGCGTCCCTGTTCACCGTTTCAGGTCTGAATTTGGTCCACATTTTTGGCTGAATTCAGACCTGAAACAGACCAGAAGACTCACAGGGCCCTTCTGCAAACCGCTCCACAGCCGTCCCAAAGCTGTGTGAACCGGCTCCATTGAGAGCCGATCACAGTCTCCTGACATGCAAATTGGATGCGGGGAAACCCTCATCCAATTTGCACCATTGTGAACCCAGCCTTATTACACTTGTTACTAAATCTGCAAATTAGTTTACCTTGACTAATGCAAACTCAACTTGTCTGGTGTTCCACAAACAAAATTCTAATCTCTACAGCTCAACCATGAATGCTGCTGCAAGACACATCTATACATTGACCATCTGCTTCTGGTCTCTGCCAGAAACTCACTGGTCTGTAGGACCCCCTAAGGTGCCTATGTTGGGTTAAGGGTACCTTCTAGCTTTTCCTTCTAGGGGTCTCCATCTCCTTCCTAGTTGCAGGTGTAAAACAGAGAGAGAGGGGTGGACCCAGAGAGGTAAAAGTAAGAGATAGAAAATGTTGTATTGTTAAGAAAAAGCATTGATCTCTTTGTGGAAGTTCCAGGGCCTACATCTAACCAAGAAAGTAGAGTGACAATTTGAAGGGTTTTCTCCTTCAGATAATACCATCACTGACACAGTAAGGCACAGAAACCCTTTTCACTGTACTAAAAAATATCCTCATTACAGAGCCTCTCAGTGCCCAAGTACCCTTTCCTGGTGAGTCCTGATAATAAAGGGGCCCTCCAAAAAGGGTTGGCTTGTTTTTATCAACACTTCTGATGTATCAGATTACCTGGGCTTTTTTATCATCAGTCTGATGTTCTCTTCTCCTTTACATTACATTACATTACATTACATACATTATATTATAACAGATGCTCTAACCCTTCTCTGTACTAACCAAAAAAAAAAGTTTTGAGTGAAGTTGAGCTTTAAATAAGCCCTCAAAACCTACTTTTAAAAAATTGCCTTATCTATCTACTGCAATAATTTATATATTAACCAAGTGCCAAACACTAATTTTCCTTACCTAGTATAAAGTATATAGTGTTCCCAACGCTCCAGCACACCCTAAAGTATATCTAAACCCAAGAAGAAATGGTGTTAAATATTGCAGTTTGCCAATCCTTAGATGTGGTGACTGCATTACTTTTCTTTTTTGGGCTATGAACATTTTCAACAAGAACAGAACGCCTGATAATCCTTTTGGAAGTCTTGCATTTTTGTAACACTGAACTGAAATAATTGACTATACTTTTTGCTTTCCCAGCTATCGTTTGTGAACTACATCCCCCCATATTATGGAGATTAGAAAAGAGAGAGGTGTCTGTAGTTCAGTCTGTAGTGGACGCTGCTCCTCCATTAATACACTATAATGAGTGTGTGTTGTCACCTTTGGACAGGGAGTGTGTTATTGGCAGGTTCATCAGGTAACAATGAAGCCAAATAAAGCAGAAAACCACCACTACCATACCTAAGGACTAGTAAGCTACAATACATTACATTATTTTTTTTGGAAATAGATATGCCTAAGTTCATTAGGGCAAACCCCTGTGGCATCTACCGTATTTTCCGGCGTATAAGACGACCCCCCTAATTTTCAAGTTAAAGCATAGGTTTTGGGCTATACTCACCGTATAAGACTACCCCCCTTCCGAAGCAAGGCAACACCACTGAAAAACATCAGATTTCTCATAGATTTCCAAGGTACCCCAAGTACTGTAATACATGTAATCTCTCATAATATCTCCAAGGTACCCTAAGTATAAGTATTACCAGTAGATGTAATCTCAAGACGCTGGCTGTGTGGGAATCCTGTACCGGTATACCGTATGTACCGTAGCTTCGGCTACATACAGTATACCGCGCTGAGCCAATCACAGTGAGCGATGTATTCTATTATTGAATGCAAAGCCTGCTCGGATTGGCAGTCAGAGAGGCGGGCTGATGTTGCTCCACCAATCCGAGCAGGCTTTGCATTCAATAATAGAATACATCGCTCTCCCTGATTGGCTCAGCGCGGTACACTGTATGTAGCCGAAGCTATGGTACATACGGTATACCGGTACAGGATTCCCACACAGCCAGCGTCTTGAGAGATTACATCTACTGGTAATACTTATACTTAGGTTACCTTGGAGATATTATACTCGGCGTATAAGACGACCCCCCATTTTTGGGGGATTTTTTTGAGGTTCAAAAGTAGTCTTATACGCCAGAAAATACAGTATTTATAAAAAAATTTGTTGTGCAAATGTTTCAAGCATTAGCATAGTCGAAATGAATAATTACCCGTATTTTGCTAAATGTGTTTATTTCCAGTGATTGTTAACTCCATCGAGTGGCCATAATGTAGTATTTTCCTGTAATACTTCAATCAGGACTGCATCATGGTCACTAGATGGAGTCCATGAGTGTAAGAAATAATCATGTCACACACGCAGTGAATGCTTTATCAATTGGGCCTCTTTGTGTAATGTTTTCCATATTTTGGAGTTGATAACTACCATGCATTTATTTGAAATACAGTGCCACATAATATGCTTAAACTATGTTAATAATTAATGATCCTACAAAAGATGCAAAATTAAAGCTTTTTGTGTATATTGCATATGTAGATAAAAATGCACATGACAATGCATCCATACCTGTCTATACAAAGTTAATGAAATGGGTCCATATGGCATTTGGGTTGATGATTTCACTTCTGTTGAATCATACAAAAAATAAGGATTCTTCAAGGAATTTCGTCCACAGAACGGCTCCGTCTCAGATGTCACATAGCCCCTGTACCACGAAGACTACAAAGAAACAATATGTTTAGATTAAATGACATTAGATTTAAAGTGGATCTATACCCAAATGTTTACAGTCTGTGGGATTGGACAAATTAGGAGAAACAAAAGGGCTATTATACCTACCTTTCCTTAATAAATTGCTCATCCCATCTTCCCTCTAGTTTTCCCTCAGGTGACCAAAAGCCTAGGCATCTGATCACATGATCTATTTTGAAGTAGAATGTAATCTAGTCTAGACTTGAACCCAGTATGACTGTATTGATGGGGGAATTGAGCAATTGTCTTTCTTTCAATCAATGGTTGAAGGAAAGAAAATTGAATAACGTATGGCCTGCTATAGGGACTACTGACATGGTGGCAAAAGGTTCTCTGGCAGGCTGCAGAAAGTAGGTGCCAAGGAGGCCTTAATCCAGGCTTCCTCATATGTGTGTGTTGGCAGGATTGTGGTTGTAGATGGCAAGGGCTGTATGTGGTTTCTATATATGAATGGGATGACTCGAGCAGATCAGACAGCCTGAAAGCAGCACCTATTAGAGTCTCTAAAGTATCCATGCAAACTAAAAAATAATTGTTGTGTACAGGTAAACCTGAGTCACTGAGTCTGTGAGACAAGTAAAAGGCCCCAATCATCCAAGTTCTTAAAATGATCTCACAGGCACCAAGCACTTATTGAAATTTAGAGGGGACATATGATTCTGCATGACCCGGGGGGGGGGGCAGAATTTGGGCAGGCAGGTGTATTTGGTGGAAACTCTCATGCTAAATGCAATAAAGAACCTAGAGAGAGTCCATACATGTGATAATAGTTAAAGTTGGCCATTTCATTATCAAGGACTGTGTTGACAGGCTTTAGGTTTGTGCTGATGGCATCAGTTTGACATTACTTTGAGATACTCCAGAGATTATTCAGAATTCATTGGCAGGTGTGTTTGACCTGCATTTGGCCTCCTTCTGACCTGCATTTGAGCAGCTTCAATTGAGTTTTGCATTCCTATTGAAATGAACCAAAGCCAGTCAACATAGGCTCTTATATAACTGTACTTTCAGCAGAGATGTATAGTAACTAAGTAGAACTACTTCACTACTGTACTTAAGTACCGAAAGGCGGTATCTGTACTTTCCTAGAGTAGAATTTTTCTCCTACTTCCACTTTTACTTCACTACATTTTTTTGATGATTTCAATACTTCTACTCCAATATTTTTTTTTTGTGCTGCATAGTTACTAGTTACTATTATAAAAATTACCACTGCCAGAACAGTAGATGGCAGGTTTCATGAAGCTCAAAACATGTGTATTATCAGCGCATACGAAAATAAATGCTACTGTATGTATAAATAAAAGCCGCATTTGAAATAATAAAAAACAATATGATGTTCAAACTTTTGACTTCTTTCTTTAATAACTACATAACACAGTACTTGTACTTTTACTTTCAGTACTTGAGTAGCAATTGTTTTTTCAAAACTACTGGTACTTTTACTTTCAGTACTTGAGTAGCAAAATTTTTACAAACACTACTTGCAATACTTAAGTACAAAAAAATGTTGAATACTTTAGTACTTCTACTCAAGTCACTTTTTGATAGAGCACTTCCACTTCTACTCAAGTCACTTTTTGATCAAGCACTTGTACTTTTACTCAAGTATGGGTTTTGAGTATTTTATACAACTCTGACTTTCAGTGAGTGTGTTTGCATCTTGACTAAAAAAAAAAAAAAAAAACATTGTGGAGGTAGAAACTATTGATACACATATCAAGGGAGGACTAGGAACCTTTAGCCTGAGGGACAAACGCAACCAAATGGTCCTTTCAAACTTTTGTGTTTCAAAGAAGTTGAACCACGGTGGACATGGTAAACGGTGGGTGTTCCCACAATACACAATTGTTTGTGAACTATCTTTTTGCATCGTCCAGCATCAGCATTCCTTGAGGCTCTTGGCATTCTGTCACGTGGTATCTGAGAGTCACAAAGAATGATGGTGCTGAAAGCCTCCCCTGTGCCAGAAGCTGTGATAACAGGTCTGGATAATGAGCAGACAGCAATATACTGTAACCCCCACATGTGTCACTGACTGTAAGCACATTAACCAGTTTGGCTCTACAGCAAATGTTTTCATTTTTTGCACACATAAAAAAACCCATAACATGATATATTTTCTGAAAGCAGAGGCCCTGTGGAAAAATAAAAATATATTTTTTCAGGAAAAAAAATATAATAAAATGAATTTTAGTACAAACACACACAATATAATACCCTTTTTTTTTGTAAAATATAAAAGACAAAGTTGTGTCAAGTAAATAGATACCAAACGTACCAAGTCTTAACACTGCGTGCGTCCCTGATATGTCAAAAAATGACTGTGCCCAAAAATATCCATAGGCAGAGCCGGTGCTAGACTATTTTACGCCCTAGGCAAGATCAGCTACTTGCACCCCCCCCCCCCAAATAAAAAATAAAAAGGGAAGGGGTTAAAAACTGCTCTATGTCATATCCAGTGACCCTGATCTGATGGTTCCTCCATGTAATGCTGTCATACCCAGTGATCCCAATGTTCCTCTATGTAACATCAGGGGTCCCTGATGTTCCTCCATGTCATACCCGGAGACCCTGATGTTCCTCCATGTCACACCTGGGGACCCTGATGTCCCTCCATGTCACACCTGGGGACCTCAATCCCCCATGGCACACCCTGGGATCCCAATTCCTCATGGCACACCTGGTGACCCCAAACCCCTGTTACACTTGTGACCCCTCTCCCCCATGTCACTCCTGGTGACTCCGATTCCCCGTGGCACACCTGGTGACCGCAATTCTCTTTCACACCAGGGTTACTCCATGTCACACCCAGGGACCCTGATTCCCTGACTCGTGGCTGCGCCCCTTGATGGCAATGCACCCTAGGCGGCTGCCTAGTTTGCCTAGTGGAAGCACCGGCCCTGTCCATAGGGGACGCCTTAAAAGCCTAACTCTGACGTTCACTGCGATATGTCCACAGTTTATATGTGCGTGCAAACCCCGGGTGTGTGTTTGACCACGTGTGCTTTGCAATGGGGGTTGCGGCAGTTTTTTAAATATACACAAATCAGCACATATCAATGCAACACACCAGTGTGACCTGCTCCCATTCACATATCTTGTTTTCTACAGGTCCTTGCATCAGTATGCGTTGAAAAAATAGTGTCATCTGGTGTGAATGAACCCTAAAACGCTATTGTATCACATTACTAAGAAGGAAGCACAGAGTGTACAGTATATGTATGGCCAAGTTTTGCTTTCTTCTCTGTGATTGCATTGACTTCATCACATTTTTTCAAAAAGGTAAAACAATAAATTTTTGATTTACCGAAGGGAAATCTGTTTCATAGTTCCTGAAGTACAGGACAGAGGGGCCTTCCTTTTGATTGGCAATTCCATCCGTACATTGGCTGCTAACCATGTCTAATACAGCTGATTGCACCTAAAGAAACACAAAAACTTGATTATAAAAATAATAAGAATGATACAAATTATTAATAAAAATAAAAATAATAACAATGTTCAGAGTAAATCAAGGGTGGAAATATGAAGTTGGAATTGAGGAACCAATCAGCACAATACAGGAACCAGGAATATGTAGAGGACTAGACATAGGAATGCTGACAATGTATGCAAATACATGTATTGTACGTACACTGAAAGTGTATAAAACCCAGTCACTAGTGTTTCATATACAGCTGGTTTTAACTTGTTGATGTGACAATTAAAGTATAACTAAAGGCAAAACTTTTTATTTGTTTTGCATAGAGTGGGGATAGATTAGAACCCCTTTCAGTTCTTATTGCTGTCTGTGTCCCCGTTAGGGAGGTTCACCCTCTCTTTTTGTCCTATTTACCATTATCATTAAAAGCAAAAGTCCCAAATTTTGGGTTGTCCCCAGAAAAGTAATAGAGGGGAAATCTTCCAATGGGGACCTGGGGGTCCCCAAGAAATGCCCATTATTTTCAGGGATTTCCTCTTACTTCCTGTTTGGCTATGGGACAGGAAGTGAAGGGAAATCTTCCCAATGGGACAGAGATAGCAAAAAAATAATAAATTGACCGGGGTTATAACCTTCTCTTGCTTTATCCAAAATGAGAAAAAAAAAGTTTTGCCTACAGTCCTACTTTAAGTTTCAAATCTGCAGCTTTCATTGAAATAAAAACTAACAATCTTGCCATAAAGATCGTTTTTTGGGCACTTTTCATCATAGAGTAATAATACTTTGCCCCTGTCTCTATGGCATCGTCACCCTGCCATGCAGGCATCTGATGGTGATTACAAGTTTCAACACACATTACACAGGCATGGTTCACTGAGCCGGTCCTGAGAAATGGCATGCAGCCACCACTAGAGTGCATGTAGACAGCAAATGACTGCAAAGAAGTTGCAGATCAGCAGCAGAGATGTAACAAAGGATGAAATACGGCTAAAAACAATTTTATTAAAAAGAAACATGAGAAATGTTTATGATACACACAGCTTTGGCTAATTAAATGTCATTTAGTTAGGGGTTAATATCTATTTAAAACATAAAATGACTGTATTTACTTTGTAGCTGTTCTTAAAGCGGAGTTCCACCCAGTGAACGTTTTTTTTAATAAAAATACCCCCGGGACAGTCAGGACTAGTACATTCCACAATGGCTAGCCTCTGATCTGTCCCGGGTTGCACTTACATTTTAGGAGAAATACTTACCTTGAAAAAGTATTCTCCAGCGCTGCCATCTCAGGTGTGGGCAGCTTGAAGCCAGCGCGATCCTCTTCGGCGTCCTCTTCCTTCTTCTTCGGTCCCACGATGCACTGCACCGGCCCCGCCGTCACTTCTGGTGCGCGCGCGTCATCCCTGCACAGCTTCTGGGCATGCCCAGAAGCTGTTTAGAAGGGAATGACGCGCGCGCCCAGGAACTGACGTCGGGGCCGATGCAGGCGCATTGATTCCTGGGAGCGATGAAGTTCAGCTCCCAGGAATCATTGCAAAAGCCAGGAAGTGACGAATCGCCGTGGCTGCCGAGGCGAGGAAGAAGGAAGTAAGGTTCTCTACAAGGTAAGTAAAAAAAAAATAAAAAATTGCAATTATCCATTTGTTTTTCAGGTGACCCGGAGCGAGAAGATGGAGGTAAGTGTAAATTTAGGGTGGAACTCCACTTTAAGCATTTAGGGATGTAATTATTAAACATTTGCCGAGTCCTGTGAATTTTCTTGCACATTTGTTCTGTGTGAATGGGAACAAGATTGAATGTTATTGGGCTATTTTCTCTCCAGATTAAATGCTATTCATAGTAAATAAATATTAGTTTCCAATGATCATTAGCTCCATCTAGTGGCTATAATTGTTCATTCTATATTATGTGAATGAAGATCATTTGACCTGGAGAAAAAATAGCCTAGAAATATTTCATTCAGCCCTCATTTGAACAGAACAAATATGCACGAAGGAAGAAAAGCCCTGCAGCTTATTTTTTTTTATTTTTTATTTTTTTATAAATACACCCCTAAATACTTTAAACCAGCTAAATACAGGCATTTTGCCCCCATTCTTACAGAATGAATGTGCATGATATTTCATAGGACAAATAGATCTGCCCATTTTTTCTTTTTTTTTCTTTCAATAGATTTTTTTTTCTTTAATTTAAATTTTTCAAATAATACAGGAAACGAGAACAAATTGCATAAATATCAACAGGGTCATAGTAATGAGAAACAACAAAAACGATACCATAAAAATGTTTTACAAGAGCGAGAGAGACCACAGCGGAATCTAGAGAATGTGTCATATGTGGCAATGTAAGTTATAGTAACACTTTCAGCCACTGCAGGAGAAGTATTTGCCCAAGCACCCCTAATGGGAACCAGCTGTGCCTGGGGATACCCCCTCCCAAGAAAAAAAAAGAAACAAAGGGAGATAAAAGCGTAAAGTCCACATATGTAATAGAGCAGTCTCGGGGTATCTTGATTCCACCTGTAGCTATACCTTGAGGAAATGGTATCATATGAATAACTTGTAAGGGTTTAAAATAAACTAAAAAATAAACTAAAATTCCATTGTCACAAAAAGGTGTATAAGGAGAGAGACAAATGGGGTTAGAGGAAGGGGGGAGAGAGAAAAGAAAGAAAGAATAAAGAGAAAGGAGAGATGCCCATTTTTCCCCTCAAAAGTGTATAGAGACATTATGGGAACACTATAATCAACTTTTTTTCTACTATAATAATTTTACAGTGCCAAGGATTTAACATGTTATTCGGTTTAATAATGAGAAATCACAGGCAACAAGTGATACCAACCATTGAGGTACTAATGCTACTTATGGGCCATACACACTATAAGATTTTCTGAAGACTTTTTCCTTTAGACTTACCAAAACCATATAATATGAGGTCAAACCTAAACACTTTCAATTTGTATGCAATCTGGCAGGCCCTTGCACTACATAGAAAAGGTAAATCTGAAGGAAATCTAACCACAAAAGTTGGATAGTGTGTATCCAGCTTAAGACAACAATGCAGCTGTGCTAAAGTCAGAAAGTTCACTCAGTAATGTAATAATGTGATATTTAGGCTGCCTTTGCTGGTCTCTCCTTCTGAAAACACTAGCTACCTGGTTTTAATTTTAATCCAGCGGCTTCTGAGCCAAGCACACACATAATGACAAATGCAGTTATACAAATCAGTTCTACAAATGCTGATCACACACATTTAAAACTGTCAGAAAGTGCTACCTCCCGCAATATATGGGAATTCAAACTTTCACAGATATGCTGTATGAAATAGTTGGGCTACACCACATCATCATATCTATACATCATATGCCACATGTCTGAAAGAATGTGTAATGTGGAATATTTTTCAGTTAGAGGGCTGAGACAAACCATTTACCACTGATAGGCGTGCTTACAATAATCAGCTTTTATTCATTTATGTTAAACCTTTATCCCAGAAGGAAAAGCTGTTTGCTGTAACTGCTTGGAAAGTGTTAACTGGAGTTTCAATTTAATTTGCTAAGTCAAGTCCATCCCAATTCTATAGTCCATTTTAACACTACCACCTGCCCAGACTGACAATGCTGCCACCTAAAGGTTTATCAAAAAATAAAATAAAAAAGCTGTTTTCTTTGCTTGATTTTGAGTGGACAATGAAGACTGTTTACTTTTACTAATGGCTGGATGATGATCATGAGCTCCCCATATCAAATATATATTCAACCTACCTCTGCAGCTGATGCATTTACAGAAAGAGCTTTGGAGTAAACACCGTCCCACACCAGCGTGAAGGTTTCCATGTCTGGGATACCTTTTGTTTGCTCTTCAATATCCACAGTCATATTGCTTCCATACAAAATCTCATATGAAAGTAACGGGAACTCTCCTGTGGATTGTAAAAGCACAAAGAAACCATTTATCAAAGTAGACTTTAAGAAGAATTCCAGGTATGGCTTTATTGCATAGTTACATTAGTCTAGCTTGGACCAATGTAAGTATGCATACGACATACCTGCTACTACAGTTATTACTGTTATCTTCCAAGACTCCTGCTATTTTTCTCTAATTGGATGAGATGTAGGTGAAGTCACTGGTCGGCCTCCCCACCTCATCAAATCAGAGCAATGCAATCCCTGCAATCATTGATAAAAATGCAAAGCATTCTGTGAATGGCACCAGTACTGAGCAAATGATCTCCTGTGTTCACTATGCAGCATCACTAGAAATGAATGGCAGCGCAAATGCGACTAACGTTATTCATGTGTTTTCACATATTCTGGAAACACACATTTCTGCTTGCTTCTGCGTATGTTTCCAAAACAGGTGTGAATGCAGTCTTGGTGCTGGCTCTGCTGTTTCGATACAAGTATTTCATATAAAGATCTTCTCCTTTAGAAACCACTTGAAGTACATAGGTAGTTCAATCAACTAATGATCATTGCTATCAAAAAGTAACAATTGGGAGAAATTTAATGTAGGGCAAAATTTGTCCCACACTCCTTGGCTACGTAGTGCTTACCAGGGCCTGTCGGATTTTGTGTCCCCTACTACTACACACACTCTCCACCTATGGGATGTCCTGAATGAGTAGGGCCAACTTTCGCCTCCAACCTCCCCTCTTGCACCCCTTGGGGGTTTCCCCTGGTTTGAACCAGGTGAGCATTTTTCCTTCTTTAGATTGTTGGTGGCAGATAGGAAGGTTAGATTCGGCAGGTTTTTCCAGGAGGAAAGCCTGCTTCCCTTAGAATCCTTGAGGAAACATTATGGGAGCTTACCTATAGACCCTTGGTGGTAAAGGCAACTCCATCATTTTGTACATAGTCTGACGCCAAAGCTCAGACCCCTAATTATACAAAATTTAAACCCGCACTTGGAACAAAATTTATACAATGTGGAAAATATGTGAAAATTTGTTAAAAAATTATATATATATATATATATATATATATATATATATATATATATTTGCAGCTGCTGCTCACTGAGTAAAAACTTAGAAAATAGGTATACGGAAAGACAGAGCTTGCAAAAATGTGAAATTTCAATAAAAATGTAATAAATAATAATATATTGTTCTAATGCAATAATGACCCTAAAGTGAAATCGTGCTACAGCCAAACTATAATGATTAATCACAAAGGTGCAATAATGACTATAAAGTGCAATCGTGCTACATCCAAACCGTAATGATTAATCACAAAGGTGCAATAATGATATTCAATAGGAACAGTGCAATAAATATAAGGTGCAATAGTGCAACAATGCTTAAAGCAAAAAAATATAAATAAAAATGTCCACTGGTGTGACAATCCAATTAGCTGCCCCCATAATATATAATATAATATGTCCAATTAGCACCTAATATTGGACATATTATATTATATATTATTTGGGCAGCTGATTGGATTGTCACAGGGTAACTAACATTGAGCTCCATTCCTGGGCTTTTTGTGCCCTGCCTTTCTGCCCCGTGATATAAAAGAGTGGGAAGGCCGGGTTCCGGAAGCCAACATTCCTGCTCCTAGCCGTAACTGACATGGGTTTATAAGAAGGAGTTGCTGCGCCTACTAGTGCTACAGACACCAGAAGATTGGAGAAACTATCATGCTTTGTAGGATGCCAGTAATAGACTTTGTCAAGGTGAGCCTGGGCAGCTCAGTTTAGTTAGTTGGGGATTGGACTGTTATGCACTTAATACTGTAACGTACCTGAAGTAATATAAGCAAAGTTCTTTAACTGTTCGTAAGCCTGGTCTGAAGTTATTCAAAGGGGTGCATGGTAGATTTTGGTGTATCAAAAGAACTGGGTCTGTAACGCACATTGGGGTATGAAGCAAGGCTACTACAAGGTTAACTTGGCAGGACAAGATGAAGGAGGAATGCAGTTGCTCTGGGTAACCAATAACCAGTGTAAAGTACATATCAGCTGGTCAATAAAGTGTTGTACCTGGTGATGGTGACAGTTTCTCTAGTAGCGAGAGGGTGTTCTGGCTGCCTCCCTAGTAGTTGGTTCCCCTAAAATAAATGGGACCGAACAAGCGGTACAGAGACCTCATGTACTTAGCCACATAGTACAGGAGAGAAGGCATTAAATAAGAGCACGCATGAGGACCATGCTAGGTGCTCAGCGGGACCCCGTTCTGTCACTGGGAGTGAGGTGGCAGAGGTACACTGGACTGGTGGAGTGGGCAAAGGCTCAGCAGTGTCCCTCCTAAATGCAACTTACACCGAGAAAGTTGTGTAATAACACTGGACAACAGGTTTTATAGAGGGTCTCTGTATAATAACTACTGCACACAGTTTTAGGCTCTCCTGGGCATTGATGAGCACGTGCACAGCAAAAAGGTACCCCCACATGCAGGACGAATAGGCCCTGCCCACATGCAACGGTTTGAAGTGGCAAGGAGTCACTGGGTACAGAAAAAGGTACCTATGGCACTTCTGAAAAGGTCAAGGACCTAAACTGAACAGAGAGAGAAAAATCCATTGTTGTATCTTGAAGAGGAATTTAAACCTGCACATAGATGGATTGAAATTTCAGCAGGGACCAGATGAATTTTGATCCATCTATGGCCGTTCCTGCTCACAGCTCAACAGAAGTCGATCTAACAGTTGACTTTTGTCAAATGGGAATATTGGAAATTTTTTCTTGATCAGCCAGAAATTTTTTCTTGATCAGCTGCAGTCCTCTAACTCACTTGTGAAGTGAGTTAAGGGGCTCTGTATCAGACTTGGTGTCCCTGTAAGAAATGAGCTTTCTGAAGGAAGCTGGGGGAACACTGAGAGATGTTGGAGGACTGGAGCCATGGCAGCAGGCTGACGGCTTTTAGGGGTCCTAGGGGCACTGTGGGCCACTGTGAAAAAATTGGAGGGGGCAATATTGCAGCTGGGAGGCCCTGTGGAAGGTTATGGAATCTGGGGCTGGCTAAAAATTTCAGTTATTTATTACAAGTCAAATTTTTTAAAGAGTTGAATCTCATTATGTGTTCAATAATATTGCACCTCTTGTTGAATTGAAGGTCACTGTATACACAGTTTGGTTGTTATTCTTTTCCATAACCACACTGATTTTATCTGGCTGTATAGACTTCAGTTTATTTAATTTCGATTGAACATCGTCTGCACTTGCATCAGCTGACAACCGATCTAGAAAAATTAAAAAATAAATTATATAATGTTATTAACATTTAGTAAAACCATTAAACAACAATATTCAGTTTCTTGTACTTCAGATTTAGCTTATTGGCATCATTCTACTAAGTTTTGATGAACCCAACAATGGTCAAACATTCATAAACATTCAGTAACTAATCTCATTTGCCTAAGGGGAAATTGTAAGTCTGGTTAAAGCTGAATATTGCCTAAATACAAGAGGAATGTGAATCCTTACTTGGATCTTTGTGTTTTTCATATTTGGGGGGTGGTCAGTGGGATTGCACACAAAACAGGTTATAAAGACGCTTCACTGCAGCAACATAACAGTCCCTATAGGTGGAAAACAACATAAATAGCAGCCAAGAGTGTGTTTAAATGTGAAGATGTAGAGCCAGGAATGGGCTTTCAAGTGGAACTTTTGGTATCCTGGGCTCTGCTGTCCCACCTGCAGGCCCGAAAATGTCATGGGGGGTGTTGGGTGAAATGAAGGGATACCAGAGAACCTCTGTCCAATCTGTGCTCCATTAGCTTTAATGGAAGGCCGTGAAGACCTCAGGGGTTTAAATGTCCCCTGATGTCTCAGTAAAGAGAAACTGTCACAGCATAATGCTATTACATAGCGGGCTATTGGACCCTAGACACTATGGGATAGCAATCAAGTTAATTGTAAAATGAATAAATAAATTTAAAAAAATAAATAAATAATGTCACAAAAAATGTTAAAACATTATTTAAAGCCCATGCCCTTACAAATGCATAAGTATTTGTTTGTAAGTACATTGAGGAATAAATTAATTGGGTTTTTTGCATTGGAGATTGCTACACTTTGGCCTCTTATTGTTGCTTTTGCATGGGCAACCTGGAGGAATACTGGAGTTGATGAATGGAAATGTTTTAAATGAGAACAAAAGCAAAGTAGACATAAAGGCTTACATTTGGTAAGGTGCATGGGGTGATCTCATGGGCATTCTGCACTTGATGTGTTTTTGTGTGGGTGGCTTTTTTATTTATAATATAACATTTTTAAAGTGGTATTACACTATAGTAGTGTGTTTCTTTTTGGCTGTATCAACATTTAAGGTTTAAGCCAAGTAGAAGAAAGCAGTCAGAAAGGTTTATAAACGCCTTTATTTCAAAGTCTGGTAAGAAGCATGGAGTGATTTTGAGGGTCATGTTGAACTTTATGGAATCTTCAGAGGTTAAAGGGATATGCTCGCTTTATGATATCCAATGTGAGTGATTCATTCAATTTTAGTGGTACATTTAAAGCGATATTACACTATTTGAGTGTTTTTTTGTTTTTTGGGTTATTTGAAATTCCATATTTAAACCCGCTGAGGAGGAGTCTCAAGAAAAGTACAACAACAACATTTTAGGGTAGGGGTACATAAGAAAGAAATATTTGAGGAAGTTTGGATTTGGTGATATACTGTATATGCACGGAAATATATTTTTTGAATGTGTGCACATATATTAGCACAATTAAAAATTATTTATTAATATTGAGCTTTTTTTACTATATTGTGTTTACTTTCCTTTTTTTCAAGAACATTATCGGTGGGAGGGAGGATAAGCTTGTGATCAGCCTGCACATTGAACTTTTTTTGTTGGTTTAAGGTCCAAGAGTATAAAGCCTCGTACACACGCATCGAAAATTGGCAGGGAATTTTTGGCCAACGTCCGATCTGCCGATTTTCGGCTTGTTAGTATGATGCTTCCGACAACCAACTCCGACTTTTCGGCCGAAAAAAAATCTGGTGTGCAGGCTATAAAATTTTTGTTGCCCGTCAACACAACGGCCCATTTTCGTGCAGTCAGTACAGATTTCGACAGGGAAAAATCTGATGAGCAAGTCTGGGCATGCTCAGTGAAGAAAAAACACAAAGAAAACAAACCAACACATGACATCACTTCTGAAGTAGAATTTTGTTGGCCGAGAAAATTCGTGTGCAGTCTAGGCACATTACAACCAGCAAAACACAACTTGGACAAAAGTCGGATGATCGGTCAGCCAATAATCGTTGCGTGTGTACGAGGCTTTAGACATAATAATAATTGTGACACATACACTTTATTTGATATGCTTTTTGGACTATTTGGGGGACTAATGCCTCTGTTAATGTGTAAGTCCACCCTAACACTAAAATCCTTGTATCTGCAGACATCCACAATCTAACACTAACCTATCTAGCCCTGTAAAGAAGAAATCAGTATACATACCTTTTTTGAAGCCGTTCCGACCCGGTCTCCAGTAGTAAGAGCTCTGCAGAGGACACGGCCGACGATGGCTGTGAAATGAATGGGAAGTGACGTCACCCATAGACTTACTATGGGGCTTTCGTGGCTGAGAGCTCAGCGTGGGTTTGGGTCAGATCAGGTTAAAAAAAGGTATGTATACTGATTTTGTCTTTACAGGGTTAGATAGGTTAGTGTTAGATCGTGGATGTCTGTAGATGCAGGGATTTTAATGTTAGGGTGGACTTCTACTTTAGGCGCTGGTTTCAATTTAATTTTTTCTCTGCAAGGGAGGCAAAGTTTATCCAGTTGCTGGGAAAAAAAATAAATTTTGGCTACTTGTAGTGCACTGATAATTCATTTGATTACCTATGTATGAAAACCACAGCTGTGCTACACATGTTACATGCTACTGTGAATATCGGAGTGAGAGCAATAATTCAACAGCCATCATTCACGGTTAACTCCAAACTAATAACCTGTAAAGGCTTTTAAAGCGATGCCCATGGACAATTCTGGGTACAAAATTCAAGTCATTACATTTTTACCTGTGTATTCTGTTCCTAAGATGAGTTTGTAATACATGTATGGACATGAATCAGTACAATTTTTGGTCACGGTAATTGTCTGAACTTCTTCTACTGCTTGTTGGGTTGTGTTCCAATTTAATAATGTAATAACCTGAGGGAATACAAATACCAAACACAACAAAAAGGTCAGTAAATTGCTTACATCAAAGACAGTATTATCTTGTGTAAATTGTGCATAAAATGTAGGTAGATTCCTACCGCTATCCTAAAAAGACCTAAAATGGTTAATTATATGAGTATCTGCAGGAAAGTTTCTTTGAACCATACCACCTTTTATTTAAAGTGTATGTAAACCCTAACAATAATTCTTTACTCCCTTCTGGTCTGTTAAATACAACATTGAAAGCATTTTGTCATATATATTTGATTAGTGCAGAAAAAAAAAGGCTTGATCATTCTAGATATAAATAGCTATCCTGTGCACTGTGCTCTTTGCCTGTGTTGTTGCAAGGAGTCTGTTTATCCCTACTAATTCTAATCTTGGACTACAGAATGGTGAGCCTTTATATTGTAGAGATCTGAGAGGGAAAGTGGTTGAGTAGTCTATCAAAAAACACTGGGCAGGGCTAACACCAGTCAGTCTACAACAGGACTTAGGAGTAGAGTGCATTTCTGGCACATCGACATGTAAGAACGTGCAGTTAGCTAGTCTGCCACTAGGTGGCTCTGTCCCAAAAAGTGTGTGGTAACAGTGAATAATGTAATTGGGTGTTAGGTCCCTTTTAAACACAACCTTTCTGTAGTGACATAAGGGGTAGAATCAGTTCCCATATATATACCAGGTTGAGAGGAACCTAGTGAAATTGGGAATGGGAGCCAGATACTCCACCAGCATGCAGATGTAGTCAGCTGTGCAAAGGCCCTGCATAGGGATGGAGGACAGGGTGAGGTACTGCTGCACACAGAAGAGCCAGCTATAGTCTTCCTGTGTCTTATAGTTAGTTGAGGCTACAGTGGATTGCAAAAGGCCTTTCAGGCCAGGCCAAGTGTTCTCCACTGAGAGTTATATCCCTCTGGAGGATCTGGGAGACGTGTACAGATACTAGAGGGGTAGCTGCAGTGATCTTGTCTCTGGAAGTACATGCAGTCATGACTTGGATGCACAGTGCCTATGGCAAGTCAGAGCCCTCTAAATGAGTACTAATGACCCTGGGAAGGAGAGAGGCTGTGCAGGAGAAGATGGCTTAAAGTGGTAGTAAGCTTTTGGAATTGAAAATCTGCTGACAGGCAGGGTTTCTTATAAAAGAGAAGACCCTAGTGGTTTCTTCGGTCATAAATGCTCCCCCTGTCTTTCAGCGGGTAATGTGATCTGAGCCACACATGTGCAGCTCAGACCACATTTATGGCCCACTTTGTGTGCCGCGGTGATGTGACTCCTGTGCGCATACTTGGGAGTAATGCCACTTGCGGCACTGCCATTAAAGTGTCTGAAGATCAGGAACCACATAGGAAGACCGGGTGAAGATGGAAGCCACTGGAGACCAGGGATATCCGTGTCAGCGCAGTGCTGGAGGGCTCCATCTGCAGGTAAGTCTTTCATAATGTGCTAGTATGCTATGCAGTGCATACTAGTACATTATGACCTAAGCCTGCACAGGGGACCATTTTTTTAAATAAAGAAGAAGACTTTACTACTATTTTAAGGATGATGTGCTGTGTGCTGCTTTCACATATTGACTGCTGTGGTTTGTCCATTAGATGTGATTGACAAAATAATGTCAAGTGACCCAGGATAGCATGTCTATGTGATATGATTGGTTACTGCCATGTTACAAAGAATCATCAGTAAAGTCTGGAAACTGTATTATTTAGGTGGACATTTCTTTCTTTTGAATAGAAAGAGTAATAGCCAGGATGTTGTGGAAAGCCAGTGGCACGTCGTTTACCACAATATGGCACAGGTAGAGGGCTACAGCTGTGGTTGAAATTCAAACCTACAACCCTAGTGCTGCTAGGCAGAAGTACTAACCACTTAGCCACTGTGCTGCCATTGTGATATACGATGGCTATATATACTGTACTAACCTGTCCTCTCACCTCCAGGGTGACCGGTCAGCAGTACAAAAAAATGTAATAGTAATGGACATTCAGGACATTGAGTGGCACACAGAGCGGGCTGTAAATGTGGTCTGAGCTGCACGTGTGGCTCAGATCACATTACCCGCTAACAGACAGGAGGAACATTTTTGACAGAAGAAACCACTAGGGTCTCTTCTGTTATAAAAACCCTGCCTGTCAGCAATACTACTGCCTTGAGTTTGCATGTTCTCCTTGGCTACAAAGAGGGGGGAAGGGCGGGACTTTAAATGAGACGTCCGGTGGGATTTGCCGTGCGTCTCCATCCCTAAATTCAATTCAAAATAGAAAAGGTTCGGGACTTTATATGAGAGACATGGCATGACAGGGTTAATATAGTAAAAAATGTTCTCCTTGTGACTGTGTGGGTTTCCTCCCACACTCCAAAAAAGATACTGGCAGGTTAATTGACTCCTGTCTAAATTGGCCTTGGTACATGTATTTATATATATATAAGTTAAGGCCCAAAGATTGTAAGCTCCTTGAGGACAGGGACTGATGTAAATGTGAAATATAAATATGTAAAGCACTGCGTAAATTGAGGGCGCTATATAAGTACCTGTAATAAACAAATGTACTGCTGGCTAATATTTTCTGAGGGAAAGCACCACCACCCCAGCCCAGAGCAGACCTTGTTTGGCCACCTTCTAACTTGTTGTTCTAACAGTAATTTAACATCTTTACTACTAATAGTAGAGTCCAAAACAACAACAATAATTGGTCAGCTGTCAATACTGAGAGTCCAGCACAGGAGATTTAGGTGCAGAGCTTTCACCACCAAAAACAAATATGAATGCCAGACCAAGCACCTATGGCCCACCAGCTATCAACTATTCATGCACATTTCTCCAAGTTGTGTCTCCTTAGGTACACTGCAATAACAGAAAAATACATGTTGCTCTATCAGAAAGCCAGTGTGCTAATAACTTTCCTGTGGTGCCACATGGATATCTTAAATAGTGTTATCAACAGAACACCTCCCTCCTATGTCATGAAGATAAGGAGAAGGGAATGTGTCCTAACATATTTTCTGTCCTAGGGTGAAAACACTGATCCTTCAAAGATACAATATAATGCCCCGTACACACGCACCGATTGTCGGCCGAACGATCGGCTGTCTTTTCTCCGGTGCTGTTTTGTTGGTTGAAAAGTGCTCAAGACTGCACACGAATTTTGTCGGCCAACAACAACCAACTGCAGAAGTGATGTCATGTTCTGGTCTACCTTTCGTGTGTTTTTTCTTCACTGAGTATGCCCAGTCTTGATCATCACATTTTTGTCAGCCGTAATCTGTTTTGACTGACGAACAATCGGCCGTTCTTTGTTGGCCAACAAACATTTTAAAGCCTGCACACCAGATTTTGTTCGGCCGAAAAGTCACAGTCGGTTGTCGGAAGCATCATACTAACAAGCCGACAATCGGAATATTTACGGCCGACAATCGATATGTGTGTACGGGCCTTAAGAGTGAACATTGTCAGTCTAGGACAGGAAGCACATTACTGGCAGAATCACCAGGTGAAAATAAAGGAAGAAAGGAAACAAATGCAGCTATTACATCTAAGGACTGGTATGGTGAGATATATGACATTTTTGTTCTTGGGTTTATATAAACATTAGGGCAGCCTTTCTCAACCAGGATTACGTGGAATGCTAGGGTTCCTCCAAAGGTTTCTCGGGGGTTCCTTGAGTGGGGAGAAATTTCTGGCTCTTAGATAAGTAACCCCTGACACCAATTAACAATTTAGCTATCTGTAAGGAGGGGTTCTTCCCAATGACCACAAATGAAAAGAGCATTCTTCCCATTGACCATCAAACCAATATACTTTGAGCTGCATATATTGTAACTATTAGTAGAAAAGAAAGTAAGTTTATGGGTTCTTCCGTGTTAGAAAGGTTGTGAAAGGCTGCTTCACGGAAACTTGCCATGATTGCTTCAAATGGCAATTTCTCATTCTGAAAGTTCTGGTTGTAGACAACATTTTTAAAACATCGAAAATGAATTTCAGAATAATCACCTGCTGTTCCAGAACGGTATCAGTTTGAGCCTGTATGCTCTGGATTTCAGACACTGCATCAGCAGTTTGTTGGTCGGTGTATGAGCTTTTCCGTTGATACAGACCCAAATCAATGTTTGCAGACCCGCCATTATTCTGGACATAGGCTTCAATGTAACAACTAAAAAAACATGTAAAGAACAGAGTTTGATATTCTGAGTCTATAAAGGTATATTCCATGGCTACTGCATTTGTTCTGTGTGCAGGGAGAGGCTATTCATACATTCATATGAATGTTTTTCATACATTCAATGACTGGACAAGAGTTGTTTGAAAGTAGTTGAAACTTTTGTTTGCTTTTGACATTTGGTTTTGTAATTAATTAATTTCCCAAACGAAAACCACATACACTGAAAACATTTACAACCTGCTCCTCTAAATTAATTAATTTAACAGATTTTAAAATAAACATCCTCCTGCTATACAGCACTGATGGACGAGGCCATTTACTGGGCTTTTGGAAAATGGATGGAATCCCCTTGCTGGGCTATCTGATTGGATGCTTGTATGGCAGACTGCTTGCGTTCCAAGATTCCATCCCTGGGCACATACTGCCCTAAATGTTTGTACCACTCCATGAGCCACCCAGTCCTGTCAAGCTGCAGCAGCTTTTATCCTCTCATTACAGTAAACACCGTTACTCCAGTGATCTCCACTTTCTTCCAGGTCTCATGCGGAGCAGCTGGCCTGTTGCATTATGAACAAAGAAGATCAGCTACTTGGCACAAGTGCCAATCAGATAACTGGAATATTACACTACAGGAACTCTTCACATCCCATTATTCCCAGGACAAAGTCGTGATGACGAAATGCGTTGGGTTCATGGCTGCACCTAGAAGTGACATTTTACGCAGGACTGGAATGTTTTTAACACTATTGGAGACCATTTTTCTTACTTCTCTGAGATGATTATTGCTGTTTACGAATAATCGCATGTGAAAAGTTCCTGTGATGGAGTGGAGAATTTAAAGAAAAAGCTTGGTATGCCGATCATGAAAATAACAGACATTTAAATCAGGGATCGACTGACATTGTTTTTTCATTGCCGATACCGATATTTTGGTCATAGCGTATCATTATCGGCCAATATGGGCTGATATTTTCGTACATTTCATTTTTTTTTTTACTAGACAGGTACTCTTGTGGAGGGATCTGGGGGTCTAAAAGACCCCAAAACCCTCCTCTGCACTTAAAAGCATTCAAAACGCCAAGTTTGGCAGTTTTGAATGCTTTCATTTTTTTTAATCTCGCGTCCGTACCCAGAAGTGATGTCATGACATCACTTCCGGGTTTTTGCATGGAGACCCGAACAGAGCCGAATGTGGCTTTGATCGGGTCTTCGGTGGCCGTGCAGGCTGGTTGCCTCAGTCTCCCAGTGGGATGGGAGACCCAGGCGAGCTGCAGAGGGCAGCGGGAGGGGGGGTCGTCCCCTCCAGCTCCTTGTAATGACACCTGAGCAGCTTCTCAGCCGCATTGGTTGTCATTACAAGACAGCCGACCGTCGGCTATGGAAACCGGTACTGGGGTGATGCCTCTAGCTGCAGGCATCACTCTGGTATAAGCACTTTCCGAAATATTGGTAATATCGGCCACCTTGGAAACTGCATATCGGCCCTTAATATATCGGCTTTGCCGATAATCGGTCGATCCCTAATTTAAATCTGGTGAGCAAGTGTCCTGCAGGGAGTTGGTGATACTGAGCACAAGGTGTGTTGTGGTGAATTTATGTATGCTGATAAGAATATTATTGACTGATATATTGTAAAAGTAACTTTTTTTTACGAGTTGACACTGGGTGGATTGTAATTTTTGATTATTGTTTTATAATATATATATATATATATATATATATATATATATATATATATATATATATATATATATATATATATATTTTTTTTTTTTTTATTTATTTATTTGAATTTTTTTTTTATTTAATTTTTTATGACAGTGCCATTGTACTTTATTTATTGAAGAAGGTACATTTGGGAAGGTAAATTTATATTTAAAGTGTCAGCAGTCGGTGTGAAAGAAAAAAATATTTTTTTAAATTCATTTTTATTTTTAGTCTATTCACATGGATATTTGTGGCACAGCAGTAAAATTATTGAGCATTAGGAGGTGGTGCAAAATACTTTCTTAAAGTATATACCGTATCTATATTAATTGGTAATAAAAATTCATATACAGTTAATTCTGAACTAAACTTAAGGCCTCATGCACACTGGTTGTTTTTACAGCTGCTGTTTTTGGCGTCAGAAGTTTTTTCTACAGCCAATAAACACCCCAGCATGTTATCCTATGTGTCAATGCACACATAGGCTGTTTTCAGCAGTTTTTGGCAGGGATGTTTTCTGGCTGTAAAAATAAATAAAATAAAACTAGTGGGTTTTGAGTGGCTTTTTTTAGCTGTAAAAACGCTCTAATGTCAATAAATGCTGATAAACGCCCAAAAACGTCAACAAAAACGCCAGTTGGCAGCATTTTTTGGCATTTTTGATTCCATTGCCTTTTTTAAGCCTGGGTTCTGTTTCGCGGTGTCATTCATGGAACATAGCCTGGGGTCACACTGGTGCATGCTGAACACCACATGTGATTTGCACCAAAAATGCACCACATTCGTGTGCACATCACATGTGAGGTCTGTGCAATGTTATTTGAGCCATATATTTTGTATAGCTCAAATTGCATCACATTTGTGCCAAAATGTTGTAGGACCCTTTTTTCTCCACACCTAATCGCGTTGCATGGGTGTGAACACCCATGTGATCTGATTCTGGCAAGTGCACTGCAGTTTGCAATCTATTTTGGGCTATCGTTCATGGAACATGAAGCCCCCGTTGACATTGTGCCAATTTGGCATGCGATTTGTCATGTCGAATCGCATGTCAAATCAGAGCCTATTGCTGACAACGGCACCGGTTCATACTGAGGGCGGGTTTGAAATCATTTAGCTGAACTAGCACAATTTCAAATTTGCATTGCCAGTACGAGTTCGGGGGCAATTTGACAGGCATCTGTACGGGTTCATGCACATATGTCTGTTGAAATCGCCCTGAAGTCGCCAAAAATAGTGCAGAAACTACGTTTGGGAATTGGGGCGGTGCCGCAAACTTAGGGTTGCACCAATTCGGACAGTGACGTTGCCAGCAATAGGCTCTGATTTGGCATGCGATTTTGACATGTCAAATTGCATGTCAAATCTGCCCAATGTGAACGGGGGCTTAATGTTCCATGAACGACACAGCCGAAACAGATTTCAAAATGCAGTGAGCTTGACAGAATCGCATTGCATGGGTGTTCACACCTATGCGATGCAATTTTGACAAGGGGAAAAAAGGGTCCACATTTGCACCAAAATGTTGTAGGACCCTTTTTTCCCCACCCTTGTCTTATCGCGTGGGTGTGAACATGCAATTCTGGCAGGCATTGTCTGGAAAGCATTGCATTGTGGGAAAGTGGGAGTTACTAAAATAGCAGATAGGTGATTTTTAGCTAAAAACGCCAAAAAACGCTCAAAAATGTTGAAAAACGCCAATGCAAAAAAAGCTGAAAAATGCTGAAAAACTCACTACAAAGCTACTGCCATTTTTATAGTGTCCAGTGTGCACGAGGCCTTTTAATGCATGAATTGTTGTTTGCATGTCCAGATCTAATAATCACACACTTACGGTTTTCCCTTCTGCAGGAAGAAAGTCCGTGATTTCTGATAGGAATACGAGGTGAAGGAAGATGATGAGCTACCATAGGCCACTTTTACCTGACAGAGGAAAGAAAGTCATTTGTTAGAATTATGTACATTTATGGGTATTGTGTTTATATAATTGACATTACAAAAGGAATACAATCAATGCTTTAGAAATGGAACATAAATGTGTGAATCAAGGATCCTTGGTGAGGGTAGTTTCTGGCATTTAACCTGTAAGCAAGTTGAGTCTAATGCTGCCCCAGCCAGGAGGGTTCGAGTTATTACGCTTCCCGGGTCTTTCTTGGTGGGTCTTCATTGGTCCAACCCACTGATGCTTTATAAAAAGGGACAGAGGTCTGGTCCAAAAAGGGGTTTTAGTGCCCCCATAGCAAGCTGCTTGCTGTGGGTACACTCGACAGGAGGAAGGGGCCAGGAACAGCAAAGAGGGACCCAAGAAGAGGAGGATCTGGTCACTGTGTGCAAATCCACTGCACAGAGGAGGTAAGAATAACATGTTTGTTATTAAAAAAAATAAAATAAAAGACTTTACATTCATGTTAAGTGTCGGATGTAAATTTCAGGTTAAAATGTTTCTATAGGCAATCTTTTTTTCTGTAATTTTGGATAGAGCAGGAAGAGTTAAAACCCTTTTAGGAAAGAGTTACCCTATCTATGTTATCTATGGGGTCCTGATAACCACTAAATTAAACATGTTGAGTTGCCATTGAAACAGGAGAGGAAAAAAAGGCTATGGACACACTTTAAGTTTAGGTTTTAGAAAAGGATTGACTGAGGCTCGAAAACACACACAAAAAATTGCACTTAAGGGTGTGTCTTTTATCCACCCCCTGAAGGAGTAGGACCTTATTCTGACCCCCCCCCCCCCCAGAGGTGCAAGGCTCCTGAGAGAGGCAAGGCTCAATTTGGTTCACCTAACCAAAAGGCCTGGCAGATTACGCAACGCATAGTCAGCCAAAGCCGACCAACTAGTACTAGTTGTGGGTGCTCACCTAAAGAGAGACCCCTTCTGTGTTCGGGGGAGGAAGGAACCTGATGGCCACACATCCTCCTCCTAGACTTCAGGGTAGGCAAGGCTCAACTTGGTTTACCTAGCCAAAAGGCCTGGCAGATCACGCTCCTCATGGTCAGCCAAAGCCAACCAACTAGTACTAGTTGAGGGTGCTCACCAAAAGAGAGACCCCTTATCTGTTCAGGGGAGGAAGGAACCTGATGGCCACATATCCTCCTCTTAGACTTCAGGGTAGGCAAGGCTCAGCTTGGTTTACCTAGCCAAAAGTCCTGGCAGATCACACTCCTCATGGTCAGCCAAAGCCAACCAACTAGTACTAGTTGAGGGTGCTCACCAAAAGAGAGACCCCTTATCTGTTCAAGGGAGGAAGGAACATGATGGCCGTATATCCTCCTCTTAGACTTCAGGGTAGGCCCGAGGACCCACACCCTCCGTCTCAGTGAGAAAAGAAACACAGACAAAAGAGCAAAGTGACAAAACAGGAGGAGAAAAATAAATAAAATAATTAGTGCAGCCTGGTAACAAAAAATGGCCTGGACTTAGCAAAAAGGCCTAGCCTAAGAGGCACATTCTCACAGTGGGTTTCCCATACGAAAGAAATACTAAGAGCTCCCCTGGGGTGACCAACTCCCAGGAGGCACAACACCACAGATTCTCTGACTTTACAGCCTATGGCCAGATAAGGTAGACTCATTTAAAACAGGGCACACTGAGTCCTTCCAGTCTTCCGAGGGGAATTACTCTCATTCCTCAGGGCACACTGAGTCCTTCCAGTCTTCCGAGGGGAATTACTCTCATGCCCCACATCTTGTGGGTGCCCCGGCTTCTGTTCCAGGTGGTTCTAGCCTTCAAAGCCCCCATTAAACCAGCAGGGACGTGTCACAACCAGCCATTTCCACCAAAAGGCCAGAATGATAGCACAGCACAACTGAACACTTATAACAACAGATACTACACGTAATCTTAGCAAAAAAAGCCAAAGGTTTTATAATGTAATTAGGGGGAAACTTTTAATAGAATGGAGAAAGAATAAAACCCCTGTCAGGTTTGTTTTGCTGTCTAGGCCTCATTTGGGGATATTCACTCTCTCTATTTGTCATTTTTACTGCTATCATCCAAAGTGAATCTTGAATTTTGAGTTGTCCCCAGGACAACCAGGGATTCCCTCACTTTGGAGGGATTTGCTCTCACTTCCTGTTTAGGCTACGGAACAGGAAGTGAAGGTAAATCTGCCCAATGGGAAACAAATGGCAAAAATAAACATCACAGGTTATAACCTTCCCTTACTCTATCCAAAATGAAAAAAAGTTTTGACAACTTTAAGTGTTGGGGGAAAATTTTAAGTTTCACTAAAGCCACATCATGAAAACTATCAATATATGGTGTATTCCATCCTGTTCATACTCACTCAGTCACTATGAGATTTGTTCTCTGCAGTCTGCAAAAACCTGGTTGATCCTGCTGCTTTCTATCTTCACCTTCCATCTATGTCTCTAATTCAGCTAGGGATTTTGCAGCTGTTAAAGCAACTCTGCAAATGCTGAGTTTCCAGTGAGTTTCTATGCTCAGCATTGCCTCCCTTTCACCTCTGAGCAGTCCATGAGACTATAGAGTGGACGTATACACAGTGGTAAATGACAGCCCTCCTCCTCCATGCTCATCCTAACTTACCTCCCTCTTATTCTAAGACACAGGCTGGAGAGGTGTGACACAGCCTGTGACTGGCAGAAATCCGCCCACACCAAGCATTTTTTCACAAAATAATAAAGATTTAATTCCAAATATATATTTGCATGGCAACTTAAACACAGTTTATTGATATTATTTATTTATTTTTACTCTATATTCCAAAGGCTGATTTTTTTTATTTTGAACATGTGATCAACAGAAGAGCTAGAGGCCTCTCCTGCTTATGTTTCCCTGTAGACAAGCTGGGAAAGAGTTGGGTCATGTGACAGCTCTATATCGAAGGAATAAAGGAAATATAGGAAAAGGGTACTTACTGTAGATGTTTTTTTTTTTTTTTATTAAAATAATTACAGTGCCATTATCCACATACAAAAATAGAAGGGAGAATATAAATTAAAAAGTGTGTGTTTAACATCACTTTAAGTAAAATTTACCCTTAAGTGTAATGTGTTACCTGCTGTCTGGTGACAAGGGTCATCAAGACAAAAAGAGAGATTTAGAGCCGGTTCACACTGGGGCGACTTGTCAGGCGACTTGGTCGCCTGACAAGTCGCCGTAGGTCGCCTGCTATAGATTAGCACAGGACCCGTTCTAATAGGAGTGAGACAAGTCGCTCCGACTTAGAAAAAGGGTCCTGTACTACTTTGGGGCGACCTGGAGCGATCTGCATTGACTTCAATGATATGAAGTCCGTGCATGCCGCTCCGAGGTCGCGGTGCGCGCTGTGCACCGCGACTTCACAGGTCGCCCCGGCAAGTTGGGTCGCCTGTATGTGAACCGGCTCTAAATCTCCCTAGGGGACTCAGGGTGAAATAAAACCAGGGGATTTAATACTAATCCACTTCATTAAAAAAAAGCCAATTAACCTCTTGGCGACCACCCGCCGCAGATATACTGCAGCAAGGTGGCTCGGCTGCGTGAATCGCCGTACCCATATGTTGCTCCTCACGTGGCGACTCGCAAAAGGGGAAGCTGATCTGCAGGGCCGGCAGCCGCTATTGCCACCAGGCACCCGCGATCAGTCTCCGGGAGACAGAACAGCGGTCTGCCGTTATAAACACGCCAGACCGTTGTTCTGTTGGCAATCAACACAGGGCGCCCGTGTCTCTCCTATTTAGGAACAAAAAAATTGAATAAATAAATAAATAAAAATTGACATAAATCTTTCCCCTAGTTTGTAGACGTGATAACTTTTGTGTGAACCAATCAATATACACTTATTGAGATTTTTTTACCAATATTATGTGGCAGAATACAAATTGGCCTAAAATGATGAAAACATTTTAATTTTTTTATTGGGAATGTTATATAGCAGAAAAGAAAAATATTGTTTTTTTTAAATTGTCGCTTTTTTTTTTTGGTTATAGCGCAAAAAATAAAAATTGCAGAGGTGATCAAATACTATAAAAAAAGCTCTATTTGTGAGAAAAAAGGACATCAATTTTTTTTGGGTACAGCGTCGCAGGACCGCACAATTGTCAGTTAAAGAAATGCAGTGCCGAATCTCAAAAAATGGCCTGGTCATTAAGGGGGTAAAACCTCCCGGTCCTCAAGTGATTAAAAAAGTTTGGGCTTTAAATACTATGTATTATAACTTTCATATTACGTATTTATTTGATCAGTGAATAGTGATGATTTTAATTATTATTCCTTAAAATATTTTTTAAGCTGGCCATACATTAGTAGATTTTTGAACAAGTGTTTATACAAAAATTCATATGAACATTCGTACAAAAATTCTTGGTACATTCAATTTATAAAATTTATAACAATTTATAACATTTATAACATTTTTGTTTTTGAGTTCAGTTATCCTTTAATGTTCATTCATGGCAAAGGTTCCCTGTTTCATCCCAAAAAATAAAACTCAAAGTCTGGCAATCTCAGAATTGTGATCGACATTATAGATAAGTCAATTCTTCATATACTTTACCTTGCCTGCTGGGTCTCCTGTTTCATTGAAGTAAAGCATATAGTTATCCTCTCCCTTGATATACAGTCTGTAGTAATCTGTCTCTGGGGGTATAAAAAAGCCGGTCAACCGAGCAATAAAAGGAGAGGTTTCTGTAGGCCAGGACTTGGAAGCTCCATCAATCCAGGTGGTGCCAACATAGCCAATGGAATTCATATTGAAATTTAAAGCGTTATCCAGGTTAAAACTGCCATTCCACCTTTCCATCTTCATCCCTCGGTTTCCTAATTGCAAGTCAAAAAGAAAAACAGGATTTTAAGTTAGAAAAAAAGAAAAAAAAATCTTTGGTCAAAATTAATAAAAAAAGGAAAAAAGACACAATAAATACATTGAAAAGAAATTGATGTTTGCAAACCGGCCCTTGGGTCAGGCCAAGAGTGCATGTATTCTGCGCTTCCTTTAAGGGGGGGGGCGCTGTGAGGAGGGGGGGGGGGTCGTCATTCTTTATCATATTGTCTTACAAAACGTAATTAAAAACAGATATTACAAAAATAGAAAAGATATGGATTTGTTTCCAGTTTGATTTGGTAAAGTTGTTTGCAAATAAAAAATAGGCTATTCTTACACAGAAGGCCATACAGAGTGAAGAAGGCATGTGTTTATGTATCCAGGAGGCGGGTGGTAGAATACAGCCCCCTGTTGCGCACCTTTTGGTATGACATATAGACCTCTATTAAAATGTATTATACAACTTCCCAAAGTGCTATACTAACCTA